>NW_028240899.1:0-158175 GCF_964263255.1 Lissotriton vulgaris
ATATTCGGTGGTATAACTGATTCAGCATCAGATGCAGATAAAATCTGCATATTGTACTTGGGGGGAGGGGGGGGTCTGTAATGCCAGTAAACCACACCTTTACCAAAATAAAAGTGGAGCGGTGCACTCCCGAGTGCGTATATTTCAATAATGAAGCTTGGTAAATTCCTTCGTGTAAAAGTAAATCTTTATTTCAAAAATCCATCAAATTGTGCAAAGAATCAGCCAACGCGTTTCGTTCAATAGATTGAACTTCGACAGGGCATGTAAATTGGTTGGCGAATCGTGGTAGCTGATTCACCCGGTTCGAAGTAGACCATATGGTCCAATCAGGTCTGGACCAGTATGAAATAGTTAATCAAGGTGTCAATCTTGATAAGGGCCCGGTTATTAATCATCACTGGCGAGGTCAGCTGGTTTTCAAGGTTAACAGCATCACAAGATAAAATACAATACATCAAAAAACACAATAAAATCTAAAACTAATCATAAAATTCCAGCTAAATCATATCATTCTTTTCATTACATAGCCAGATCAAGTCAATTAACCCATGCACTATGCAGCATGTACATAGAGTTGCTGATTTACTGAAAGACTAGTCACATACCTTGAAAAACAACCAGGCTGTCATCCATTTGACTACTCTCCCAGCCCAGAAGACATTTCGGTATAGGTTACTGTTCACCACTCCTGGGTCTAACACTTTAGCAGTCATGTAACTTCCTTCTGCCGTGAGATGATGTTGTTGGTGGTAGGTGAACAGAACAAGGGCAAGCTTACTCATGGCACAGGCTCCAGGGGGGGAATAACAATACCTGTTTCAGATTTTAAGAAAGAAAAAGGAATATCGTGAAAGAGTGTCCGAAACAGGGCAGACAAACTAACAGAAATGAATAGTCTTAACAATGAAGATAAAATAGAAATAGCATCATATAAGGGCTTGACAGTGCAAATGTGCTATTGATGTAACCATGCACTGCTTAAAGGACAGTTCAACAATGTCTTCGCACGTCACCTGTCTCATGATAGGCCACAGCCTGAATAATGTACTAATACGAGGACATGTTTATCGAGTTTCAGAGTAGTGTTGACATGATAGTCCATAACCCAGTACTTAATCATTTTTTTTATTGGCATTTTTCAGTTTTATACAGAAGTGTTCAAAACATTAGCAAATAAAGGCACTCATGTCAGCACGTAGAACAGTGAAAATCACCAGAGAAACAAAATCACGGTAGGATAACAATAAATGAAAAAAACAATATGGCGAGTGCGTGACACATAGGTAGACCAGACATCGGGGGGGGGGGGGTAGATTTACAATAACTGGCGCATCCCTGCGTATCAGCAGGGATGTGCCAGTTATTGTGCGCTGCAGCTCCGCCACCCTGGTTATGCCGCACCGCTTCGATCGTACCCCACGGACGCTCCATCGCTGATTACTCTCAACTTCTAATCTGTGACAGCTGATCTTCAACTTTAAGTGGACTGACTGTCAGATCCCATCCACTGCTTCGCTTAACTCATTGCAAGTGTACGCTTGGCACTATTGATTCATTTCTGTGCCTAACCTCAGCGCCACTATTTTCAAGCACCGGTGCCACCAAGATTCTTTCATTGACACCGTCTCTATTACAAAAAAGGGTCATCAATTGTATATACCACTTTGTAGTCCTGATGATGGTCTTAAGAGTAACCATAATAAGACCGAAACGTCGACCTGTTCAGTCCAATTCTGCCTAGTTTGTCTCAAGTCATCTTTTGATTTTCTTCTGACTTTGAGTTATAACCAATCAACTACTGTGACGTAGCAGTCTGGACTTAAATCTGGATATGTCCAAGGAAAAGCAACCAAGACCTTGAATATCCTCATTATATCCATGTATGCACCCTATTTTTTATGATTGTTCATTGTTTTTGTACAGAAATTTATATATTTTGCCTTGAAGTTCAATAATAACTTTTAGACAATAAACCCTGGTTCCTTGTTTTATTGAGCACTTTTGCCAAAGCTGGATGTTAGTGTGGTAACATCTTATGATTTCTGTTTCATTTGAATTGAATCTAACAGCCACTGATTGAATTCATGTTTAGGTACTGTGATTAAACCCTGACAAGTCCTAACAGTGCTGCAAATAACTTAGAAAAACTAAACCCCTTGCTGGCCATTTTTCTCTTACGCATTTATAATGGGGCGCACCTGGGGGCAAAAATGGCACAGATGCGTCACGCATTTGTGCTGTAAAATCAGCGCATTGCTGGAGCTGTGTCGCAAGCGCGATGCAGCTCCAGCAATGCTCTGGGGGGATCTATCTCCAAAATGCTGCGTCAGTCCTTACGCCTGCTTCAAGCAGGCGCAGGGTTTTGACGCAGCATGGGCCCAAAAGTGACTGAGTGAAATCTTGTAGATTTCACTCAGCCACTTTTGGGGGGCGTTCCTGCGCAGGATTGCCCCTCCCTGCGATGGAACGCCTCCTTCTGGCGCAGGGCTTTACAATGTGACGCATCTGGGAGATGCGTCACGTTGTAAATACCCCGCAACATGGGGCATCGTTTGCGCCGCCGCTTCGTCACAAAAGTGACGCAAAGGTGACGTAAAAGAGGCGCAAGGGGCTTGCAAATCTGCCCCCTGGTATTTAGGATTTGCCCTCAAATGAGGTACATAGGCCAGAGCAACACAGTCCCCCGATTAACGCCAATAAAGTATATCCATTTTACAACAATAATCAAAATAATACAAATTCAAACATGTTTAAACAACCTGAGAAACTGGGAGTCAGTCTGGGGGCGTCCATGGGAGCCCAATAGTGCAATCTATATGAGAGCTAAAAAGAAAAGAAAAGGGAGAAGTGTCAGGGGAGATCTGTGAGTGGCTATGTGTATGAGAACGCTCTCTACTTCATCTGCCCCTAGGGCAAACAGGAGCAAGGGCTCCCTCTGCGCATGGAGGGCAGTGCAACCCCAATGCAGGGGCTCCCCAGAACTGACCATTTAGCGACAATCCCACACATCATGGGATCTCAGGGGCACTGCAGACCACATGTCCGTAATCAAGTAAGGGTATCCAATTTGTCCTGTATCTTGAGAAAATATATATCCCATAGGGCGGCAGCACCTCCCTCTCACCAATCATGTGTGGCGTGTGCCATGACGTAAGCCTCAGTCGTCACTCATTTAAGCACCACTCAAAGCCAGCAGTCAATCTAGGGTAGCAGCGCTGCCATTCATGACATGACAGTCGCCTAAAGAGAACCATAGTGAAATCAGCCAGTTTTAAATAATATATATTTAGTGCGTTTTGTGCACTCGGTGATTCCAAGTAGGCTGAGCAGGGTGTCTGGAAAGTCCTGCCCATCAACCACTACTGACACATGCTCCATAACTTGCGCCCATACCTCAGTTGGGACCCATGTCCCAACTGGGCTCAAACTTTCTCAGCATCAGAGGCCTCTTCGACTTGAGTCTGCTGCAGAAGATATTTCCGCAAGGGCTCCCATGTGTCCTTAGGCTTAGAGGATGTAGGAAGTTCTTTGGCGTATATTTCAAGATTATCTTTACAGTGAAACAGGTCGCGGACCGAATTTGTAGACGGGGAATTAGTGTGCTCTCTGAGGTGAGCGCTACGCGTCGTTTAGCCAATAAAAGTGCGAGTCTAACAAACCTGCTGATTAATCCCTTCACTCCAGGCACATAGCTAAGTAGACACACCGCAGATGTGCACTCTGTTGTAGCTCCAGACATTTGCTTAATGCAGTTCAGTACGGTGACCCAATATTGAGCCACCGGTGTGCAATACCACGCAAGATGCCAGAAGTCCGAATCTAGATGTCCGCACCTTTTACAGTTACTCGCGTCTCTAAGGCCACAAGTATATAATTTGAGAGGAGTGTGGTATACCTGGTGAATGTATTTGAAATGTATGAGTCTCAGGTTTCCATGAGAAGTGAGTTTGCCTGTGATTGTACAAATCTGTTCCCATTCTATAGGTGTCAGTGGGGGGTCAAGTCGTTTGTTCCTGCGACTCAAACTTCTTTCAGGGCAGCTCTTCCTTTTCACTCGCACTACCCTATACAGCTTAGTGACCATCTGATGCCGCGTGGGAGCTACCAGTAATAACTGCAGGGCTTTTGTGGTATCAGGTTCAGCAGGGAAGGATGTATAGTGTTTTTGTAGTGCAATTTTCAAACGATGGATCGTGAACTGAAATAAAAGAGACTGATTAACAATGTGTTGCGTGAAAACGGCCGTGATAAAGTGCCCATCAGGGTATATATTCCGCATGTGGTCTCTAATCCCACCTCCATAAGCAGCTTCATCGACAACGACTCGTGAGTTACCGAGAGCGCTGCATGGTGTGCTAGTGGTAGGGCAGGTGCATACAGGGGGAGCTTATTCGAAAGTTTCCCGATTGACTGCCAGGCTCCTATAGTGACATCCAAAGTGTTCATTTCGGTTCTTGGTATGCCTCTGTGTGTGTTTGTAAGCACTCCAGCAAGTGGAACAGGGTGTGCGTCCCCATCCTCTACCGCTGCGTGGGGTGTGAAAGCGTGTGGGTGATACCAATGAAACGCATATTGCACATGGGCGCATAAATAATAAAGATAAAAATCTGAGGCGTTAAAACCTCCTCTTCCATAGTCAAGTGTGAGTATCCTCCAGCTTAACCGGGCCGCCTTGTCTCTCCAAATAAGTCGTAACAATTGAGTGTGCACAGCCTTGAAAAATTGGGCCATCAATGTTATGGGAATATTACTAAAAAGATACAAAAAATAAGGCAGAATAACCATTTTAATCAAGGCTATACGATCTGCCAGTGAGAGAGGCATCACCGACCATTTGTCCACCTGTTGCTCTAAGTCCGCGCATACCCTACTGAAGTTTTCCCTTATGACCGGTTTGGGATCGCGGTGTACCCACACCCCCAGATATTTAATCGGCTCCGTGGACCACAGTAGTGGGTACTCCATGCTGGGTGGAGCGGTGATTGCCGTCAAAGGTATTATAACCGATTTATCACAGTTTATGTGGAGGCCTGAAAATAAACCAAACCACATATATTCCCGCAGCACCTGGGCAAGGTACAGTTGCGGCTCGTAGATAAACAACACCATATCATCGGCGTAAAGGGAGATGCCCACTGGGCGGTGGTGAAAATTGAGCGCCGTTGCCCTGTGCTGTTGCCTAATTACACAGGCCAATGGTTCGAGTATAATGGCGAACAGTAGCAGAGATAGTGGGCATCCCTTCCGTGTGCCACGTTCAATACAAAAAGGTTTGGATGTAAATCCACCTATCCGAACCATCGCCGATGGTTCAGTATACAATTGCTGCACCCATCGCAGGAAAACGAACGGAAACACCATGCGAGTTAAAACATGGATCATGTACGGCCATTCGATCAAGTTGAAGGCTTTCTCCATGTCTAGCATGACCACCGCTGCAGGGAGCTCCGGGTTGAGCACATGGCACATGGCAAAGATGGTCCTTAGGTTATCGGACATCGATCTTTCAGGTATGAAACCCTATTGATCCGGTAAAATCAAACGGGGTATTAATGGTTGGAGTCTGGTGGCTAAAATTTTGACCAGGATTTTCGCGTCCAGATTATTTAATAAGAGGGGACGATACGAATCACACGCAGACGGAGGTTTATCTTTCTTGAGCAGTGCTATGATCAAGGCCTGCCGAAGGGAAGGTGGCAGTTTACCGGTTTTGTGAGCGTGAGCATAAACTTCAAGTAAGTGAGGCGTCAGCAAATTCACATACGTTTTATAAAATTCCGCTGACAGGCCGTCCGGCCCAGGTGCTTTTTTATTAGGTAGTGAGAGAATAGCATCTCTTACGTCAGCTTCTCCAATTGGCTGGCTGAGGTATTCGCGCTGTCCATCTCCCAGCCAAGTGCAGGCTATGTCAGAGAGATAATCTTTTAGTGTGTCATCATCCAGGTTCCCCCGTGAGGTGTACATTGATTGATAGAAATTCCTGAATTGCTCCAGTATATCCTGCGGGGCATAGTACTCTGTACCCTGCTCATCCACTATTTTAGAGATATGATGATGAGCAGTCCTGAACTTCAGCTTGAAGGCCAATTGTCTGCCTGGCCTGCCCCCTTTCCCGTATGATCTGGTAATGTGTCTATGTGAGATATAGTTGACCTCTTATTGTGCCAGTGAATCATGTCCCTGAAGCGCCTCATGTATGTGAGCTAGTGTGGATGCGCAGGGTGTGGATTCATATTCCAGCTCAAGGTCCATTAATGAAGATTCTAATTACTGCAATCGACCTCTAATGTCCCGTAATATTCCAGCTGTGGTGCTGATACAGATCCTGTGTATAGTCACCTTGAAGGCCTCCCACAGCGTGGCCGCGCTGTCAACTGTACCCAAATTTATTTCACAATACTGCGTTATCGCCTTTACGGATACTGTTTTCATAAACAGGGCCCAAGAGAGCTTCCGCAGCGAATCACCAGGTAAATGGACGGCACAGGGTTGTGGGAATAATGAGCTCTAGTCGCACCAGGTTATGATCGGACAGTGTGCAAGGTAGGATCTCGACCCCTGTGACCAAGTCATTGGCTATCCTTTCTCACCCAGGAGCCAGTAGTATAAGCTAGACCAACTGTTGTGTGCTGGTGTAGCATGTGTACCTATGCATGTCTCCCGTGTTTTTTGTGCCAGATGTCAGTTAGTCCAAATTCCGTCATGGCGGTTCGTATGCAGTGAGCTGCCTTGAGTGTGCAAGAGTTGTGGGGACCGGATTTATCGCGCAGTGGATCCAAATGCACGTTAAAGTCACCCACCCCCACAGTATTGTGGATTCCGGCCAATGGCATGCGATGAAATACCTGAGGTTCATCCACAACCGGGCCATAAATGTTTACAATCGTAATCAGAGTCATACCCAGTTTACCATGAACCATGGCACAGCGACCTTCGTTGTCAGTGTATGTATGGATGGGTAAATGGCATACCGTTTTTGACCAGGATCAGAACTCCTCTAGCGTAGGCGGAGTAAGATGAAGCTAATTTATACCCGGCCCATTTACGTGCCAGTCCTTCCTCTGACTTGGTGGTGAGATGCGTCTCCTGTAAGAGTGCAATTTGTATCCCTTGTCTATCTAAATATGCAAATATCTTTCTGATCTTTTGAGGAGTGTTGAGGCCATGAACATTCCATGTTAGAAGAGTGCAGTTGTCACCCAACACCATATTGTTGATGTAGTCGTATCCAAAATTTGCAAATGAACATACAACCTAACAAGATAGTACATGTAAATTCCAACATTATCCACAGTTTAATCCGGAAGAACGTTGTCCAATAAGAATCTGACGTGTCCCAGATTCCCACCCCACGCCTAAAAACATAAGAAGACCACCCAAATGTCCCTCTGATCTGTAGTTCCAGAAACCCATGCCCCCATCCCTCCACCCACTTCAGAAACCCCAACCTGCCAAAGCCATCCCAATACTTGCCCCAAAATAACAAAAACAAAACATGCAAAGCCAACAGTGTTGGGGATTTCCCAGTTGGGCGCATAGGGACACAGTACTCCTCCTAAGAGGTACGGGACGTGGCAGAGAATTGGTGATCTGTGTTCCCGCCTGTGCAGATTAAAGTCAAATATCTAAGTAATGCAACAGTCCCCCCAATAAATTCAAAAATCTTATCTGGCAGTCCACCAACCAAGATGGGGATCGCAGTGTCAGCATTCACTCATCACAAACTCCTGGCTGAGATGGATAGTCCGTCCTTCGTCGTTCTCTAGTAGCTACAGAGGAACCATCAGCAGCGACAGGTAGGTACCGCCTGTCATCACTCAGAGCCCTGCTGGTGCGCTGCGGCCTCATCACCGCTGGTGCGGTTGGTGGTGTCACGATGACGTTGTCTGAGGGTTTGCACAAAATCCATTGCTGATTTGGGGTTGTGAAAGATCTTGGAGTTCCCGTCTATCCGCAGCTGCGCAGGGTATAACATGCCGTAGAGGATTTTGTCAGCAATAAGGAGCTTCTTGGCAGGGAGATATTCTTTTTGTGCCGCTTGCACTGCTGCCGTGAAATCAGGATAGAAAGAAAGATGGTTTCCTTCATGAACAATGTCTGCTTTTTCTCTAGCCAGCCTCAGGATAGTGTCTCAGTCTCTGTAATTGAGTAGCGTGCTATCAGAGGCCTAGGGGGGCCCCCGGCGGCGGCCTGGCCATCAGAGTTCTGTGTGCGCGCTCCACAATCAGCATTTTAGAGAGGTTATCGGCCCCGAATACGGTTTGGAGCATATACTCGATGTACAACTCAAGGTGTCCAGTATTGGTGGATTCAGGCAGGCCCGTGGTGCGTACGTTATTACGCCAGGATCGGGCTTCTAAATCTTCATTTTTCGCTTGGATCACTGCAAGCACTTTTTCCATGGCGAGCGTTTTCGCAGTCATTTGTTGCAGCCCATTCTCGGCCTCAGAGATAAGGGTCTCAGCCTCCTCAAGCCTCAGTGCGTGTTTGTCAAGTTTAGTGGACATGTGATCCATTCGGAGGTTTAAGTTGAATTATTTTCCCATCTATCATTTGCAGGCTGTTTTGTACTGCCAATAAAGTCTTCTCAATGGAGGTTAGACTATGTGGGGGGCTTCGACCTCCGAGTCCGATGCCATCTGCCCCCTTGATTTGTTAGACTGGCGTGGTTCAAAAATCAGCTGAGGCTGATTGCGCTCAGTTCTCTCCATGACGCAGTGAAGGGCTATGCACAGAGATTAGACACAGAATGCGATGTTCGTGATGTGTGCCAGTGCACCACAACAGGCCACTAACACGTATAAAGTCCAAGGCACAACCACCCTCAGAGATACGGTAAGTGTGTTAGGGATTGAGCCTTACGTGAGTAAGGGGCCTGTCTCTGTCAGTGCGGTGAGCCAGTGATATCCCCTTGCACACCAGCAGTATATGCAGGTGGTTGCTATTTAAGTTGGCGGAATGTGGTAGTGAGGTGTACCATGTGTTGCTGCCCCGGGGGATCATGGCTTCAGCAGCAGCTCCTCAGGTGTGCCGGGATGAGCCCCTCTTCCTCCACCCCTGAATGCGGTGGCACCGGTGCAGGCGTAAGCCCCGGGGTAGGAGTGTGATTCGGCCACTGCTGGCTCTCCTGCTCCCTCCAGCTCAGAGGTGTGGTCCCAAAGTTTGCTTGATAGGGAGGCCGGTAGGGTAGCGCACTGATGGGGCCAGACAGAAGACCATGAGGTCTCAGCCCCCAGGTCTCCGAGGTGTCCAGGGGCGGCGATAATTATACTGGCAGGGCACGGGCCAACACAGCAGGTCCCGTCCCAGAGCAACACACCGAGACTCCGCTCCCCCTGCGCGTGATCTCGCAGCTCTCACCTGCGGGTGTAGAAGATCCCAATGTTGCATTCCCCCACTGTTGGATTTCCGCAAGTCAAACAGCAGTTATCAGAACCGGGCTGCAGGACACAAAGTTATATGCAGGCAGCACGCTGGCCTTTCAGCGCCGAAACCAGTGGGCCGGAGCCGCCATCTTGCGGGCTCCGGTGCACCAGGAAAATTTGTCGAGAACTCGAAGAGGAGCCACACGCCGGGGGCTCAGATGGCTGTCGGAGGCCGCTGGGAACATTCAACAATGCGGGGCTGTCGTTTTCGGTGATGTGGAAGTGTGGGAATGGTAGGATTATTAAACGTTTTCTGCTCCATCCGTCGGAGCTGTGTTACACCGCAGCCATGTCGCCATGCGGCCTCTAGCGCCCCCTGAACTGGGTAAACTTTAGGCGAGCATTGCGGGACACCCATTTTACCTGTTCAAGCTCAATCTCCCGCAGCTTGGTAGTCAGAACTGTCTCTAGACACACATCCAAGTGGGGTTCGCCAAGCAGGGCAAGTTCTGTGTCTGTGGCCTGCAGCTCTACGTATAGTACTGTAATAGGCTTACATCTGGGTCTGTGCGTTAGTATGCACTGCAGTCCATGGTGTGGGACTGGAACCTTCTATCCCACCATCCAGATGTTTCTAATCTCCTGCACAAGAGCATTGTATGTTAGTAATTGACCAGCTCCAAGGTCATTGACATCCCGCAGATCTTGAAAGGAACAGAGGTCCCCATCAGTGAATAGGTTTCCTATGCAGGACACCCCCACCTCCTGCCAAGGTGCTGGGTCATGTGCCTCCGGCAGGGCCCTCATCCTAGGCATGCTCCAGAGTGGTAATTGTGGAACGTAGGGCCTCAAATTACATTGTGGCTGAATATATCTGTTCCAGCAGCATTTCGCAACACGCACCATTCTATTCGTTCCCCGAGGTGGGCTACCTGGCAGTAGCAGCCATTCCAATAGCCCTAATCCACCCAGTTCCTCTCTGACCAATCTACCCTCACCTACTTCATCCCCTGCCAGTCAGCGCATGGGCCACAGCAGCGATGCAACTGCAAAATAGAGCTCAAAGTTGAGTACTCCCAGGCCACCTTCCTTTAATGGAGGCTGGAGTGTTCAGATAGAAACTCGCATATGCACTCTGCCCCAGGTTAGATCAGAGAGTAATCTCCATAAGTGCCGATAGAAAGCCCTTGTGGGGATCACTGGCACTGCTGCAAAGAAATAGAGGAGCCATGGAGTATCAGCATTTTCGCAATAGAAGCTTGGCCCATAGGTTATGAAGCAGATGAGCCCAAAAAGCTACATCGACAGCGACATCAGGGCTCAGCCATGGTTCCCGTCGAGGAGGTCTCTGTCGGTGTGGTCTACATTCACCCTAAGGTAGCGAAAGGTGTTGAACTGCCAAGGTAGACATTGAAAATGGTGATTCCTCCACGTCTGCATGCACTGCCCTCCTTGGGAAAGATACAGGACTTACCCCAATTCACCTAAAGGCCTGCCATGGCTCCAAAGAGATCCAGACGAGCACAAAGAGCAGGTAGCTCACATCCAGTGTTCCGTAAATAGGGTAGGACATCATCAGCATACGATGAGACTATGTGTCACTGTGGTCCCACCGCTATGCCCCAGTCAGGGTCCTTCACCCGCAACAGTGCAGCCAGGGGTTCCTTAGCTACTACAAAGATTATGGAGAAAAGAGTCCAGTCGAACCTTTAGTGCAAATGCACTGCGGAGGGACACCCGCTCCCCCCATGAGGTCTTAATGCAGAGTCCTCTCATAACTACCTTCATGGTATCCCATTCAATGCGTTTGGACCCTGATGCACCTTCCTTTTCCTCAAAGTAGTGGGACAGATGAGCACTGATAGTGTCCCTGTATACTGCGTCTAGGAGGGCCACCGTCCACAGACGCAAGGTTGGAATCGGCATCCTGTCCTCCCCCCAGCGAAATGTCTCCTTAAGAGGGCTATGATCTGACATTTTCCTGTCCAAATACACCAAGATCTGTACCCGGGGCCAGAACTCTGCATTGCAGAAAATGTAATCCATGTACATGA
Source organism: Lissotriton vulgaris (assembly GCF_964263255.1). Classification (NCBI taxonomy): domain Eukaryota; kingdom Metazoa; phylum Chordata; class Amphibia; order Caudata; family Salamandridae; genus Lissotriton; species Lissotriton vulgaris. The sequence goes on from NW_028240899.1 coordinate 11,423, forward strand.
TGCCCCAGCGCATAATAGGAGTATTCTGCGCCCCCCCGGTGGCCTAATCGCCAGATCTCGTGTAGTTGTGTTGTGGACGTCCACTGTCTAAAGTGCTTGGTTGTCTGAAGACCATACGTCCCCAGTAAGGGTGGTAGTAATCTATCCAGAGCAGTACAGTATACACAGTTAAAATCCCCTCCCCAAAGACTAGGACCCCAGGGGTCCGTGAGCAGAGCTGGGAACAGCATTGGCAAGAAGTCACCTTGAAGCGTGCTGGGTGCGTATAACACACAAATGACAGTGAGTGCCATCTAACATGCCTTCTAACAGTACAAAGTGGGCATCAGGGTCTCCCAGTGTTCTGCTCTCTACAAAGAGGACTCCTGTGGCAATCCAGAATAGGACCCCTCTATCGTACGCAGAATACTTAGTGCCACACACCTGCCCACTCCAGCACTTGGACACTTTATCTAACTCAGAAGCTGTAAGGTGTGTCTCTTGCAGGCGAGCTATGTGGATGTATCTATGCCTGATGTACGCATATATTCTAGGTCGGCATACAGGAGTCACCATAACTTTTATATTCCATGTCAATGTGTTGTACGTGGTGCCTATACCGTGAATAAGACGCCCCCTCTCTGAGGCTTGCTAATGTGTGTACGCAACACAGAAAAATTGTTGACCCCATTTGCCTCCCTGCTTCCTTGCTCAGTCCCAGCAATCAACAACAAACAGTATATAATAATAACATCCACTCCCTTGGACGCTAAAAGGCATCATGCCACAATCTCCCCAACAGAGCATTCAAAGACTAAAATGTAGCGTTAATGCTAAGCAATCCTTGACAAAGGTCCGATGTGGCCCTGAGTGGCTCAGGCCCCCAAATAGAATATGCATGCCCCAGAATCACCACCAGTCAAGTACGAACTCCAGATGTCCACAAAGTGATCACTCCATCCTCCCCCACCCTCCAACACAAGCCCATGGCGGTTCACTCACCAGCATGGCAAGAGTCACTTTACTGGAATCTCTCTGCAAGGCGATCTTACCAATGCAATGGTAGATGCAATGGAAGAGTCTCCATCAGAGGTCACCGAGCTGGGTCCATCCAGCGCAGACTCCTGGTCGGTGTCAGGTGCCAATGCCTGAAATAGATAAATTCTATGCAGCGTGACCTCAGCCACCACCTGCGCTCGTTCCTTTGCAGCCTGTTCATCAGATGGGCGAGACTGGGGTCTGCAAGGATGGTGGTGGCACTTGAATCTCCCATCGAACCAGCCTCTTAGGTCATCACCTTCTGCTTCCAACTGGTTTGGAACTCCCTTGGTTCATAGCCATACCCAGGCTTCATCAGAGGAAGACAAGAAATAGGTTGTGTCAGCATTCACCACATTGAGGCTCGCAGGGAAGGGAAGAGCATATACTAGTCCTAATTGCCGCAGTTGCACTTTTATGGTTCAGAACGTGTTGCAACACCTTTGGACTTCTGCAGTGTAGTCTGGATATGCTGTGAAGATATTTCCATTATTGGTCCATGTGCCATTCGCAGAGAACAGCTGTAGGAGGAGGTCTCGGTCCCTATAGCTAAGCAGCCGCGCAGTCACTTGGTGCGTAGTGGGCCCTGGAGTAGGTGAATGGCCAGGGATACGGTGCGCTCGCTCCACTGAGAAAAACTTAGGAATACGGTGAGCCAGGACCGTTTGTGAGACCCAGTCTCCTAGAAAGAGTTTCATGTTGGGGCCGTCCACCCTCTTTGGGAAGCCCAGGAAGCAGATGTTATTGCACCATGAGCCCCCCACATCTTTAGGTCTCATCTTGAGGTCACGGACTTCAGTGTGCAGGAGCTTTAGATGGTCCTGTATGGCCATCAAGGAAGGTCGCATCGAGATCAGGGTAGTCTCCCCATCATCTAGTCTCTCCGCGAGCGAGGCATGATCTGCCCGCAGGAGCCCAGTTTCCATCTGGATACTCCCAAACTGAATGTCCATGACACTTTCAGAGTCCTGAATGGCCTGCAACACCCTGTTGAACATTCCAGTATGCTTTTCAAGAGTGCTTTCTATCTGGCGAGTTGGGTCCCTCGGTACAGGGGAGGCCGTCAGCATAGCCATTATCATTTTTGGAGGGGCCGTCCATGGTACCTGGGAGTTCATGGTGAGGTTCGATGGAAGGAGTTCTCAAGGGTAAACAAGTAGGCGAGGAGAGGGAAGAGCACAGTTCCACCCAGCACTCTTAATTCAAAGAAGAAGATGTGCTCCTGTGGCTGTCCGGGGATCATGTGGTACAGTATCACTCAGGGGTCATCAAGGAAGCCAACGCACATAGGAAGAACACTGCCCAACCACCTACGCTGTCCTAATGTGTTCCAACAACCCCTGTGAAGGTACGGGTCATCAGTTGCCAATTGGAAACATGAGTGTGCCGTCTGAGGTATTCACCTTGCCATTCTGAAGCCCTACACTGTAGCTCCAGCCCAATGTCCACCCATGTACTGTGATGACCAATCCTCCCCTCGCGTCTCCTGAGGGTTATGTCTCCCATGGTCCATAACCCAATCCCTTGCAGAGCTTTGCTATCTTTTGGGCACCTAGCACAGCACTGGTGGTTTTAAAATATAGTTTATGTGAATTAGGGGGTAGTGCGGAGTTTGTGTGTCTCATTTTCCAGGGTGACTTGTTAGCTTCTGTATGGCCTTGGGCACTGTGGTAATTTATTTTAATGTATTTGTTTATGGTAGCCATACAAATATTACATACTACATACACTACTTATATTTCTTTTCATATACCATACACGAATCATAACATCCTCGCCAATGACATAATTACAGAGTTAACTTTTAGGTAGCTACTTGGGTATATTTGTAGGGTGTAGTTCTTAAGCAACATCAGCTTCTCCCATAACCAGACATAGATTAAATGTCCATATGTTAACTTCACATCCGCTCTTGTCAATTTTGTTAATCTGTTCATTAAAGTTAATATATTTTGTGGTTGCTCAGCTCAAAGATTTCTGTCATTTTGTGAGAATAGAAAACCTTTTGAGACTGTCATCTACACGTTTAGATCTTCTGACAGCTTTTCATCCCTCTGAACCTGTGCCAGTTTTAACTCTCCTGTAGTGGATCATTCATTATAATCCATCAGCCTGTGAGTCAGGTTGGGGTCTCTATCCCCATCCATTTAATACAGATAATGCATCTTGTCAATCCCATAGCCATTTGTGTTGAGTTCTGCGCCATTTTATTCCCAGTTTTAAATGCGCTCAGCTCCATTAGACACAGTTTAAGAGTATATTGAATTTGGATCGCCAGAGATGTCATTGGTCGGTCCCATACCACCCTCCGGAACACAGCTATGCGAATACAGCCGCATACCATGGGATTGATATCTGCATCAGCTTGGTTACATTCAGGGTCTGTCCTGATTGGAATTTTCAAAAAAAATTCAGTTGTGTAGGAGTGATATAAATCCTGTGTAAGGAATCAAATTATGTCAGCTTATATCTGGCTTCACTAGAAATTTCTGCTGGCACTCAACAGGCAGTCCCCAGGTCTTTCTCTGGCAGTTCTTCACCACAGTCTCTGTCCCATTTATCTTTCAGCTTTGTCTGTTCGGTATGTCGTTCTTTGTAGCCCTATTCAGGTGTGTATTCGCATAGTGTTTGCTGTCTCTGTGATATTTCGGTATGTTACAATACAATTCTGGATTCAGCCTGCAACTGAGCACATGTTTTACCAGCTTTTCGCAATCTTGCATATTAAGAAGGTGATGTTTGGCACTTGATATACAACTTGTGTTTCCGCAAATGTGAGTATTTCGCCACTGAGGAATAACACCCCCATTCCCTTTAGCCCCCCTTGCATATTATAGAGTTCGTACCATTGAATGCCTTGTGGAATTTGTTGATGTACCATACAGCGGCCTCCAGTTTGGGTTTGTGATCTGTATTTAGTTACATAATTGCTTTCATTGCTTGTGCTAACCCAAGTAGAAAGTGTTTGATTCATCTGCCATATTGGCATGTCGCAGATGCTGGTTCACTTCTTCATCTGCCATATCCCCTCAGTAGTGTTCTATCGTGTTTTATGTTGTCCCCCTTCCTCGGTCAACTGTAATTATGTAATATATTGCAGATGGGAAGCTAGGTAATAGTTTTCCAGCTCTAGGATTTCCATTCCGCCCTCCTCTCTTCTGCTGTGGACCACAACAAGACTCGGATTACGTCTTTCTCCCCCCCCACATTAATCTTCATAGTAATTTGTTCATTGGGAGGGAAGAAGGGGGGGCAAGCACGACCGACTACCATTTTGTGTGTGTAAAAGACCGCTTTATTGAAACAGGTGCACATCACATTTATTAAAAACTGGCAAACCGCCTTACAAAACTAAAACCTCTCTAAACATCGAGTTACCTGACCCCTTTGTGTTTTTCTCCCCCCACCCCTACGATCCCCACATGATAAAATCCCCCACCCTGCAATATACAAATAAATAACTCAATTACATCATAATAATATCGAATTTTATCCCCTACATCCTAACTCCAAAACCTCCCAAGACCTACTGTCCTAATTGCCTTCTTGCAACTGTAACTAAGTACCCTCTAATGTAACTCCCAAACTGGTTACCCTTTCCCCGCTCCCGTTTCCCAACTCCCCAAACGTAACTATAAAGTACTGAACTCCAGCCAAACTCGACCAACATCAAAAACAACTCCGCAAGCACCTGTTCCAAGCGACAACTTACATAAAGGACCCCCCCCCCCCCCTTGTGCACCTGTCCCAAACGCAGCCTCCCTAAACAAGACCAAAACCTACCTAAAAAAAACTCCCACAAAAACCCCAGCGCCCAGGGAGGGTGGGCAGGGACAAAAAAAGCACCTAAACTACCACGCTCCCAGCCACCAGGTCTCAGTACCTAAAATGGTGGCAGGGATAACGGGGACACCTTATTTAAACCTTTGGGCTGCTTACCTCATATTTGGGCTGCCTTTGGGCTATCCCCAGGCAGCTCAAAGCAGCAAAATGGCCGCTCTTCCCTTTCTCCCCTTCCCCCTCCCAAATCTGCCCGGGGGGCAGACCTCGCGGCTCGGCTGCCCCCCAAACCCCCCTTGGGAGGGAAGAAGGGGGGCAAGCACGACCGACTACTATTTTGTGTGTGTAAAAGGTCGCTTTATTGAAACAGGTGCACCTCACATTTATTAAAAACTGGCAAACCGCCTTACAAAACTAAAACCTCTCTAAACATCGAGTTACCTGACCCCTTTGTGTTTTTCTCCCCCCACCCCTACGATCCCCACATGATAAAATCCCCACCCTGCAATATACAAATATATAACTCAATTACATCATAATAATATCCAATTTTATCCCCTACATGTTATGTTATGTTATGTTATAATGCTTTTGTAGTGCGCACTGTTACTCAAGAGTGTCCTGGCACGTAGGAGAGCACGGGGGCAGGTAACGGATAGGATTAGCATATCACGCTGAACAGGTGTGTTTTCAGCTGCTTCTTAAAATGCAGAGGATCTGAGATGAATTGAAGGTCAGCTGGGAGCGAGTTCCAGGCTTCAGCAGCCTTGACAGAGATAGACTTACCCCCCAACCGCACTCTACGAAAACGGGGAACAACCATCCTGCATTGTACTGCTGAGCACAGAGGTCGCTTAGGCACATAGAGAGCGAACCGCTTCCTAGGATATGTGGGACCAAGACCGTGCAGAGCCCTATGGGCCAGAGTGATTGCTTTAAACTGCACCTTTGAGCTACTCGGAGCCAATGTAATTCTCGGAGATACTGTTGCGTGCTAGATCTCGAGGGGGCATTGAAGAGAAGCCTGTCTGTGGCGTTTTGGATAATTTGAAGCCTGTGCAACAAATAGTCAGGCAGCCCCAAGAACAAGGCATTAGCGTAATCCAATCTGGACAGGATCAGAGCACGGGTGACCGTTTCTTTAGCTGCTCTCGGGAGAAAAGGATTTTTTTTAAAGTGTTTTGAGAGTGCCAAAGCAGATCCCTGTCAGTTTTTTTATATGGTCACTGAATCTAAGATCCTCGCTAAACCAGATACCCAGGTTTTTGGATGGCCCTGCTTTGGGCACCGGGCAGGGGAAGCCCGGGGGCCACACACGGGTTTTAAAGTCGTCCGGGAACTGGCCATAGAGAAGGACCTCCGATTTATCCTCATTACATTTAAGGGAGGCTTGGGCCAGCCTTTGAAATACTGAAGCCAGTCACGTCTGGGCGATGCCCGTATTCAAGTCGGAGCCGTCCCAGGTAAAGAGAAGCTGCGTATCATCCACGTAAGCTATCACCTTAGCGCCCATCTCCTCTGCCAGGCAGACTAGCGGCGTCAAGTAAACATTAAAAAGAAGGAGGCTTAGGGTGGAACCTTGTGGCACCCCAGTGGCAAGCTTTCTAACAGAGGAGGTGCAAGAGGCCATAGAGACCTATTGTGAGCGGGAATCCAAAAAGGATTCAATCCATTTCCAGGCCAGGCCAGTAATTCCTACAGCAGAGAGCCGGTCCAGGAGCCGCTGGTAGGGCACCGTATCGAAGGCAGCAGAGAGGGCTAGGAAAATCAGGACTGCCCTACCGCCCCAGTCTAGACACTCTCTGATGGCCTCCGACATCTCAACTAGAGCCGTCTCCGTACTGTAGGAGGATCTAAATCCTGACTGGGCTGGGTGAAATACTCCTGATGCTTCCAAAAATGCCTCAAGCTGCCGGAAGACCACTTTCTCACAAACTTTAGCAAGTGCAGGAAAAAGGGAGATGGGCCGGTAGTTAGCCGGCAGTCGAGGGTCCAATGTAGGTTTCTTCAGGAGAGGGAATAGTTTAGCACATTTCCATTGCGTAGGCACGTAGCCGGCCTGTAGGGACCGATTCACCATATCCACTACTGCCGGGCAAACCACCTCTGCAACACCCGCTAAGACTCGCGCCGGGCATGGGTCAGCTGGAGAACCAGACTTCAAAGACCTTAAACTTTGAACTCCTAACATCCTAACTCCAAAACCTCCCAAGACCTACAGTCCTAGGAAGGAAGGAAAACGCCCACGCAGGCCCCTACTCACGGAGCACCCCCAATAAACGTGCCAGAACTTCGCGGAGCTCTAACAAGTACAAATCCATCCCCATCCGGGAAAGGTGAACCCCATCACCCCTGAACAACTCAGGCGCGTCGTACTGTATGTCTTTATGCCAAATACGCGAGAAACCCAAATGCCGACAAAAACGCACCATCTCCACATTAATCTTCCATTGCGCCTTGTCCACCGCCTGTGGCTTCACTGCACCTCGCCACACCCTGCGCGGTATCAGCTCGGTCCACACAACCGTACACACGGACCAACTCCTCCGCAGCTCCGCTAAGTCCCTCCTCATTGCCCGCAACAACACCAAACCTGTCTCCTGCACCATATCATTCTCCCCCAGGTGGAGAACCAAAATGTCCGGACACTGCCCCCCCTGCACCAGACCGTTCAGAGTAGGGATCAATTCTTTCCATCTCATGCCCCCCCTCATTGACCAAACCACCTGAAACATTGCAGTATTGAAACCCAGGTTATCACCAAAATAACTATCCTGCGCTTGCCACTTGGCCCTCTTCACAAAAGAATGGCCCACAATCCAAATCAACATGTCCCGGGCCATGGGACCCGCCACCAAACCCGAAACGAGAAACAAATGTCAGTAAATACGTCCCCCCAACATCCCATCGTGCAGTCACAACCACTCCTCGCTGCGCACATAACGCTGATAACAATTTGAGAATCACCTCCCCAGGGGCATAATGTCCCCCTGCTCACACCCCTTTCTATGTGCTTCCATCGCCGCCCCAATCCGGAACGAGTGGTTGCCAAACTGACTGCCATCGACCCCCACCTTAGTCAAAGTCTTCCGCAACATCCCCAACAACTGTGACCCCGTCGCCCCCCTCCAATTCGCATGTTGAAACACCAAGCCATCCGCCAGCCTTTCCCCCTCCCATTTCCAACCCCATCGCACCGGACACACAGCTCCCTCCCCTGCCTTATGCAAGACCACCCACGCCCCGACATACCGCTGATCAGTCTTTGATTTACGCAACCAAAGGCGCACCTCCTGCCGCCCCAACTGCACGTCTGACCACCCCAGCCCCGGGCCTGATTTCGAACCCAACAGCTTGGACACCCTAAAAGCCCCCGCAAACATCCACACCATCAACGTTGCAAACAGGCAAGCTTCCCGGCCATCCCTGCAGACCAACGGCAACACCCCCACAACTCTCCCCACTATCTCCTCCGACATAGGCCGCCGTACTGCCCCCACCCGCCCACATTCCCGGGCCCAACCCTCTAACATCCAAGACCCGAGCTCCCCCACGGATGGGGCGTATCCCCAGAACAGCTTTCCCATGAAAGCGATCCCCGCCAGCTTGCCTGCTATCGTCACCCTTGATAAACCTTTGCCGATCAAGGACAGCATAAACTGCACCATGTCCTCCTGTCTCTCCATTCCCGGGGGCCTCCACCGCGCCCCGGACGCCACAAACTCCCCCCATGCAGCCACATACGTTGTCCTGGTCGACTCCGCCAAGGATCCTAGAACCAGTTGCAACATCCGGTGTTGCCAATGTGCCACATCTGTCACGGCATTGGCGTCGGGTCCCGCTCCGCGTCCTCGGCTAAACCACGGAATCTCCCCCACTGCGAATGAGACAAAGCATCCGCAATGTCATTGTCAATCCCTGGGACATGCACCGCACGAAAAGAAATGTCATGACGCAAGCAGCCCAACACAAACACCCGCAGCAGCTTCAACAGCTGCTCATCTCTGGTGGACTGGCAATTTACCACCTGGACCACAGCCATGTTGTCCACATTGAAGTTCACCCTTTCTGTGGGCCAGCACCTCGCCCCACAACCATATCGCCACCACCAAGGGGAAAAGCTCCAGGAAAGCAATGCTCCTCCCACCTCTCAGCCACTCGGGGGGCCACCGCTCCGCACACCATTTCCCGTTCCAGTAGAGCCCAAACCTGTTGCTTCCCGCCGCGTCTGAGAACATTTGCACATCCCACACTATGTCCTCATCCTTCACCATGGGCACTCCGTTAAACTGTGTCAGGAAAAACTGCCACATCTGCAAATCCTCCCGAACGCCCGCTGACAAACGCACGTGGTGGTGCGGAGGCCTCTGCCCAGCCAGGGCCCATCCCAACCGCCTACAGAACATCCGCCCAACCCGTACCACTCTGCACGCAAAGTTGAGGTGTCCCAACAGCACCTGAATTTCCAACACTGTCACTTTGTGCTTTGCCACCAACACCTCCAGTAGCCCCAACATCTGCTGTTGCTTGTCTGCCGGCAACCGTGCCTCCATCAACCCCGAGTCCAGCTCAATACTCAAAAATGACAGACCTGACTGACCTGCTTGGTCCTTGGCAGGGGCAGCGTACAGCCATCAGCGCCGTGAGGGGAACGGCAGGCAGACCGAGAGTGCCGTGAGGGCAACGGCGGTAGTTCCCAGCAGCCCCGGGGACGGCGCACACCGCACACCTCAGCAGCGCGCACGGAGGCGCTTCATAACCCGCGTCCCTGACGAGGCTCGGGGGAGACCTGACTGACCTGCTTGGTCCTTGGCAGGGGCAGCGTACAGCCATCAGCGCCGTGAGGGGAACGGCAGGCAGACCAAGAGTGCCGTGAGGGCAACGGCGGTAGTTCCCAGCCGGGAACTACATTTCCCAGCAGCCCCGGGGACGGCGCACACCGCACACCTCAGCAGCGCGCCCGGAGGAGCTTCATACCCCGCGTCCCTGACGAGGCTCGGGGGAGACCTGACTGACCTGCTTGGTCCTTGGCAGGGGCAGTGTACAGCCATCAGCGCCGTGAGGGGAACGGCAGGCAGACCGAGAGTGCCGTGAGGGCAACGGCGGTAGTTCCCAGCCGGGAACTACATTTCCCAGCAGCCCCGGGGACGGCGCACACCGCACACCTCAGCAGCGCGCCTGGAGGCGCTTCATAACCCACGTCCCTCACTCGCCACGTGAGTCGCGCGCTGGAGCCGCCCTGGAGAAGCCCGAGACAAGGGCGGGGCAGTCTTTGGCAGTCCGAGGCAGAAGGAGGCGGGGCGGGCCATCCCCCTAACAAACAGCTACCACAAATGGGTAAGCGCAAGAAAGCAGCAAACTGCGAAGAGTAGGGGAAAAATGCCAAAATGCCTAGACATTCCAAGTCAATACTGTCATATTTATCATCTGCGGTGGGGGCTCTTACCAAAGAAATTGCGAATGCTGAACATGAACTGGGCTTGACAGCCCCCTGCTTGGTAGAGTCTCCTCCAATTGAGGCTCCATGCACTAGCATTCAGGGCTCATCGTGTGAAGTGCCCCCCATACCCCTGGAACCTGTGGTGACCATTATAACTAACCCTACCCCCTCGGCTACATTGATTACCCCCAGTACCTCTGCTGATGATCCAGCGCAGTGTCCCCAGCCGGTCGCCCAACCTCCGAAGCGGGCTAGGGGAAAAAAAAACAACGTTGTACACGCATCTATCGCACCCCGTGACCCTCTTGGCGATCAACTGGAGGCCCTTTTCGTGGCCAGAATCGAGCCAATGCTAGTTGGGATAGCAAAGGATATTGCCGACACATTGAACATATGCTTGACCGGTCTCCTTAAGAAATGCTCACTGTCGGACAAAATTATTAACTCCTATCCTTTGCCTGTTGAGATGCCCAAGAAGCGCCCAGTGTCCCAAGGTCTTGGTAAGTCAGAAGGGGCAAGTTTAAGCTTTTCAGCCCCCGTGCAGAGGGGCGATGGTATAGTTTCTGGCGGGCAGTACCCTCCTGGCCCTCCCCCCGAATGCCTGGAAGGTAACACATCCATTCCTCCCCCACTGATGCATTCTCCCACGCCACCCAGCAGGAAACCACTACCGAGCAAGTCTAATCTAAGCTTGCCACCGGCAGCCGCTCCCCTGGTTGCAGTGTTTATAGGGGTGCCACCGCTTTACGAGGGTGAGAGGGAATCGACCACCGCCCTTTTATCCAAAGTGAAGACTTGGTGTGCTGACTCATGCAGCAGGAAGGACATCTCAGGCTCGCTTATCTTCGCAAGAAGGGTGGGCTGGGTCGGAAAACAACCAAAGACTACTCAGGGGATTGTGTGGTTATAAATTTTAACAGGGTCAATGTGGCAGACAAACTTTTTTGGGACGGTTCAGCCATAGCAGTAAAGGATCATGTGAGACCTGTCCCCCTGGGTTTCTTCTACCCACCCCAGAGAGAGTTTACCCCAGATACCGCCATTTTATCACGGGCCCTACATTGAACCAACTACCGAGGGGGGGCAGCACTGGGGGTCCCCTTCAATCTTGTGTCCAGAGGACAGAGGTTGCCTCATTGCCATTCCATACCCAGGTGGCGGATGGCGCAGCAGCGGGTAGTGGGCTTGTCACCAGCAACCGTTTTGCACCCCTATTAGGTGTGGAGGGCATGGAGGGTATTGATTGACCATTAGCCCATAAGCAGACCCCCCTAACGGGACCCCTTGAGCGGGAGGAGGCCACGGCATGCAAACTCCTTAGTTGGAACGTGGCAGGTATTAAAACCAAAGTAATGGATGAGGATTGGGTGGGTCTGGTTTCTAGGTATGAAGTTATTGCCCTCCCAGAGACTTGGGATACTGCAGACAGATTTTGGCTAGATGGTTTCACTAGTTTTGTCATCGCTGCTTCCCCAAGCAGAGCGGGCAGAGCTATGGGAGGTCTCATAACTCTTTTTTCCTTAAATCTCAAAGGGTCCCTGATTCTGGTTAATAACCCCTCCCCAAATATATTAATAGTGGAACGGTCAGTTTCTCCTACCAAGAGTACTTTCTACATCAATTTTTATAATTCAAGGAACAAGGACTCCGGAAACAATAGCTTAGCTATATTAGTTTCCTTTTTATCCTCTGTCAGTCAAAATACACGTCTTAACCATGAATTTATCCTTCTGGGGGATTTTAATATTCACCCGTGCAAAGACCTTTGCGGCACAAGTCACAATGAGGGGCACGCAGGGCTCGTGGGCCCACACTTTGAACACTCTCCAGCAGGAGAAGAGCTAGAAGACCTGTTGGCCAACCATAACCTTTACGAACCTTACTCCCCTGAAGGGAAACCCAGAACTTATACCTATAAAGGCTCAGTCCCGGGGTCCATTATCAACTATATATTCATGTCCCCAGAGATTTTGAACAGGGTAATTTCGTACTATACAATGGTCTCTGCACAGAGTGACCACAACCCTGTAGTACTGGAGGTGGTTTGGGGGCAGTTCATGGGGCCTAAGCCCCACCCACCAGAGGTACGGTCCTCGTTACGCCCAGTGGATCAGGGGAGAAGGTTAAAGAGGTCAAGTGTGATGCCCGATACTTTTTATATAGAAATTTTACCCAAAATTAAAGGACAGTTAGAGGTCTGTCAAAATACTATGGCCCCGGTCCAGGAAATAACGGGGGCTTTTGAAGCAATTTGCAGTCAAATATCGCTTGATCTCACGGCCAACGCGAGGGCAGGAGCCTATAAGCATCGCCGTTGGTTTGACTCAAACTGCTCCAAAGCACACAAATCCCTGATGCTGCACTCAAGCACATACCGAGGGATAAAAAGAACATTGCCCATCAGAGGAAGCTATATAAGCTGGCCCTCAAAACTTGGAGAGAGGAGATCAAGAAGACAGCTTGGGAGAACCTACTAAGTATGGACGTCTTGAGGGACAGTAGACAATTTTGGTCTATAATAAACCAGCCCTTTTCCTCCGAATTGACCAATTCAGACATGGACTGTGTCATTCCGGATGAAAAATGGATTAGCCACTTTAGCGCAGTATACGAGGGAGTGCCCACGGACCGCACTTTAAGCTTGCCTGCAGTCCTCGAGACGTCCCCTTTGAGCTTCAATAAGGGTGAGGTGGAAAAAGCCATTCATGAAACCACGAAGAATAAAGCACCAGGCCCGGACGGGGTGCCGGACGATTTTCATAAATACTCCCCAGGTCTGTGGGCGGAAGTCCTGACAAATGTATTCAACGCAGCTACTGGTAACTCCCTTCCAACCACTTGGGCAACTTCCATCATCGTCCCAATCTTCAAGAAAGGCCACCGTGATGATCCTGGTTGTTATAGGCCTATATCCCTCTTGGACTCTGCCATTAAGATCCTAGGCAGAGTCCTGTTAACCAAGCTGAGGGAGAGTATGGAGAACTGTGGTGGGTTGGCTAACATCCAATACGGGTTTAGGGAGAAGAGGGGGACAATGGAGCAGTGCTCCAATTTGCACCTCTTGATCGCCAAGTACACGGTGGCCAAGGAGGGGTCTTTATTCCTAGCGTTTATGGATCTCTACTCGGCCTTCGACTTGGTGAACAGGTCGAAGTTGTGGGACACCCTATTGAGGATTGGGATAGATGGGGCCTTAGTTAGGTTCATGGCCTCTCTTCACCAGGATTTGTCCGCCATGGTCAGGGTCACCAGGGAAGGAAGATGCAGTCCCCCGTTCAAGTCCATGCGTGGGGTACGGCAGGGCTGCATATTAGCCCACTTACTGTTCACCATATACATTAACGGTTTGGGGAGCTACCTGGAGGAGGCAGAGGGGGATGTCCCACGTGTAGGAGAAGCTAAGATCCCTGCTATCCTATACGCGGATGACGCAGTCCTCATAGCCCGTACCGGCAATGGCCTGCAGAGTTTGTTGCACGCATTTGGTGCCTTCATGGACTACTTGGACATGAAGGTCAATGCAGGCAAATCCCACACGATGGTGGTTGGAGCCCATAGGCGCAAAGGGAAGCCAAAAACCTTTAGGTGTAAGGGTCAAATGGTCTCTAGAATGGTAACTTTCCCCTACTTGGGGGTGCTCTTCGACGAGAGGGGATCGTGGGGCCCCCAGGTTAGGGCTAAAAGCCTATCTGTGGCCAGGTCAGCGGCGGCCCTTATGGCCTTTTCAAAAAGATTGGGGGCTAGGCCAATGGAGGCCCTTTTGAAGGTTTATAGCACTACATGTATCCCTATTGCTATGTATGGAGCTCCTATTTGGGGATATGTACAGCTTGAGCCCATACAGAGGGCAGAAAATAGGTTTCTACGCTCCCTATTGACAGTTCCTACATCCACCCCAACATATTCTATCCATGCGGAGGTGGGCTTGGACTATATCACAGACAGGCTTAACTTGGCCCCGTTGATCTTTTGGCTAAGGACATGGCTCAACAAGGAGTTAACTCTAAACCACTCAATTATGGAGGATGTCATGTCCTTAGATCATTATAAAAAGATTCCCTGGCTGGATTACTTGAGGAAGTCCTTTGACCAAGTAGGGAGACCGGAACTTTTTGAATTCCCCTCACGCATTAGCAACATGGACGTAGCTTTAGTCAAGAGGCAGTTTTTGACTTTGGCAAGATTAGCCCATGAGGAAAAAGAATTACCGAAGCCCTCGGTGAGGTCTCATTATATAGTAACTAATTCCATTTCCATGGAACCCTACCTCAGCATTGTCACTAGACCTTTTCACAGATTTCTTTTGACCAAATTTAGATTTAATTTGATCCATTATCATTTGGGTAATTATCAGTCTTGGGCTAGACCAGAGTCAGCCCCTCTATGTTCCTGTGATAATTTTTCAACCCAGGACACTATGCACTTCGTTATGTTTTGTTCATTATTTTCAGTTCCCCGTAATAAATATTTGTTACCAATTCTGAGGGAGGCTGGCTTCACACAAGTCAGACCGGCACTTCTTTATCTTCTGTCCATGACTAACATTCGCACTATGTTTTGTATGGGAAATTACTTGGCAGCAGCATCACGTATTAAATCCAGCCTCGATACATTAGCCAGCACTTAATGACTGTTCACCTCCCGCGGCCCACTTTGACATTTTGCTTGGCGCTTTGCCTTTTTGCACAAACCCCTTTATTAATTGCTTTTATTGAATGTAACAGTAAAAACTCTTGAAAATGTTTTTTACCATTTTTTAAAAAAAACTATGTATTTGAAGTTATCTTTGTAAACGTATTACTGTATTTTAATGTGTATGAAATGTATGTCTTTTTATGATTTTATCAAAAATCGAATAAAAGTATTTTGACTGACTGACTGACTGACAGCGCCGTGCCTGGCCCCACTGTCTTCTCCGGCGCCAATGGCAACCCAAGGTCCTCCATGATTTCCTGAAACCTGTCCAGCACCTCCTGGCAGTCCATGGAGTCTGGGGCCCGACCAAGAAAAAGTGATCCAGGTAGTGCGTAACTCCTTGGTGACCCGTTCGTTCCGTAAAAAGGCATTGCAGGAACGTACTAAAACATTCAAAAAGCACACAGGACATCTAGCAGCCCATCGGCAACGCCTGGTCCACATACCAGCGGCCATTAAACTGGATCCCCAGTAGGTACCAGTCGTCTGGGTGAACCGGAAGCAGCCGGAAAGTCGACTTGATGTCACATTTTGCCATCTGCGTGCCAGGTCCTGCTGCTACCACTAAGGCCATGGCCGCCTCCACCGAGGAGTAAGACACAGCGGCCTCCTTCTCATCAATATAGTCATTAACCGGTCCGCCCTCCGGCCATGACAAATGCTGTATCAGGTGGAACTGCCCCGCCTCTTTTTCCTCCAACGGCCAATCCACAAACGGCCCGCCATGCGGCCCTCACTGACCTCCTTGTCCAGCTAGCTCTGTACCATCCCTGGGTGTTCCCGAGCCAACCGCAAATTGTCCGCCCAACGCCGCCGCCGAGGCCCCGCGTAGCCCAAACAAAACCCCTCCTGAAACCCGGTCCGCAACCGATCCGCGGCCCCTTCGTCCGGGTAAGTACGCAGAGCCGCTGTCAAACGTTCCAAGCTAACCAGAGTACGAGCACCCGTGCTACTGCCCTGGGGGGCCCCCACAACGGACCACTGGGTGTCCGTATTTCCCGCAACCGGAACACTCATGTCGAAAACGGCAATGCTTTCTGGCACACGCCCCTTTATTGAAGTCCCAGCAGGCGCCCACCGCTCCAGAGTGGCTCTTGAAACCGGCCCCGACCCCCCCTTGGGTGGGGCGGCCCTGAAAGGGCTGATATATAATTGGGAGGCCACTGGCAGTAAAAATGGTCTTGCCCGACCCCTCTAGCCCCATCGTATGCTGCCAGAGATGGCAATCCAACTCACCCCACTTTGCCTCCGGGTCCCACGCCATCCGACCCGGAACTCCTCGTCTTACTGCGCCCATGCGTAACCACCCCCAGTGATCTGTGCCTTCCGTATGACGTCCATGTATTTAAACAAGGACACCGACCGCTCTGGGAACTTTTCACAATAAACGCTCGCGAATATCAGAAACGCCGCCGTCCAATTTTTGATTGTCAACGGCACCCTCGGCCTCTTCTGCAGCTCATACTCTTCCTCCTTCGAACCCTCCTTTGACCGGACCTCACGGTGCAACAACTTCAACAACTCCACATACTCCCCCTTCCATATCTTCTCCTTAGTAGCTGCCATTAAGTGTGCCCCCAGCGGCTTCGTGACCCCCATATACGGGAGCTGCTTAATCTTCAGCTCCTTGCTCTCCGGCTTCGCCGCGCCGCCCGCCGCCTCCTGTGAACCCTCCGCGGCCGCACCGCCCCCAACGTCCTTGCCTGTCAGAACCCCTAAACAGACAGTGGGTGCCGTTTCCACCCACAGAAACAAGTTGCACCGATCAGACCAAGAAAAGAACTTTCAGACGGTGACTTGGCGATCTTTAATTCATCGGCAGAATTCCAAGATGAGTTAACGGTCTAGTTGTTTGATTCTGCACAGGTGTTGGAGTTGAGGTGATGTGCGCCAGCACAGACTGCTGCGCACTTCACTGAAGTTATGAGTGAAGGCGGTCGAGTGTCTCCAGAGTTCCTGAGGTATCATTTTTGGAATACTTTAAAGAAGAAGTTTTACAGAATAGACACGTTTGGTGAAGAGCGCGTTCTCCATAGTTTCTGGCATTTCGTTTTGGCTTACCTGAGTGGTGAGAATTCCTTGAAGGAGTTCCGAATCCGGAAAAGCAGCCGTTATCGTCCTGAGTGAAAAGGAATAGAAGAAAGGAGATAAGTGAATAGTCGAAAACCTAATGGGTGTTAATTGACTGTGTATATTACTTGCTAAAAGAAGAGAAAACTTGGAATGCTTTATAGACATTAATACTCACCTTTGGAAATGAAGTTACAGAAATCCCTGGAGAGATAAAAGGGAGAAAACCAAGTGATGTTAGAAAGAGTAGAGTAGATAAACACAGATAGTTGTACATAATAAACACTGTTAGTTTAGAAATTAAAAAGGAGTTAGGGAATTAGTTAGGCTATATAATCTTAGAGATAAGGATAGATAAGTTACTATTCAGCAGCCAGGAAAATCTTCAAGAGAAGATCAATAGCGGCATAAGGTGAGAAACTAATAACAGAAAAAGATAGTCATAAACTGAAGAGAAAAGACACAAGAATAAATGTTGTTTATTTTCAATAGTTGTAGCATTTAAAAGAGAAAAAGAGAGAGCGAGAGAGAACAATACCAGTAAGAAGAAGTTCAGACAATGAAGTTTATAAGGTGAGATTACATAAGAACAAAAGGTGAGAAATTAAAAAGAAATAATTAAAAGATAGTAACAGTTCGGAGAAGCAACACAGGAGTAAGATTGTTATTTCTTAATAGCTTTCACATTCAAGAAAAAAAAAAGCGAGAAGCATACAGAGAAGAAGAGGAGCAAAGTCTCTGGAACTAAAGGTATAAATAGATACATTGAGAGTAGGGAATAGTGTAGAGAGGGTGTTATGCTAATGTTGTCTCTTGAAATAATTTAAGGCCATCTCTGAAGGAAGGTCTGCTGGTCGGACTGAACAAGAGAAGCCGTAGAACAGTTCCAGTGCAGTCTCTTCTGTATTTATTTATTATTTTATCCACTCCCCTTTCCCCCTTGGGAGTTCCTTAGGGTCATGTTTAAAGACTGATTCTGGGACATTCCTTGGAGGGAGTTGGGAACTAGCATCTTTGTTCCTGTGCAAGCCTAGGCGGTAAGATTTACACTTACTACTCTGACATTGCCCTCCGGCTTTGCCCCGCAGCCCGCCGAAAAGCCCTCCGAACCCGCGCCGTCAGTGCCCTGCTGCCCTGGGACCCCATTCTCCCTTTTCCTGCCTTGTGGTCCCCCTCCAAACCTATCGCCCCGGGTGCCAGCGCGGCCTCATCCGGCCCGACACTCCGATCCACCACATACTTCCCTTTGCACAGCCGATCACCCCCGCCTCCCCTTCCCCTCCACTCCCACCGATACCATGCGCCGCGCGTCCTTGCATTTACCTGGCACCAAGGCATCCCCTCTCCGCTCGTTGCCTCTCCGATCCATCGGTGACCTGTCCCCCGACTATGTCCGGGCTGCCGCAGCACCCAGGCCCCGTGACACCTACAAGAAATTACCAACACCATTACTGGACCCCCGGCCGCCCTCGCCATCCCGTACTTCCCCTTCCTCCAAACTGTCCTCATCCCCTTCAACCAATTACACTCCACCCCACATATAACGCCGGCGAGCCGGCGGCGGCGCAGACAGCACCCTGCCTGAGGCCCACATTCCTTCTCTCCCCCCACTTAAAACATAACAGTCCTCCGTGCCGGTGCTCCATGTCCGCCGCTGATCCCCAAGCCGCTGGGGCCCTGTGGGTGGAGGGGCAGACGAGCGTGAGCCAGCCGCGCCATGATCCCTCGCCGACTCCGGGCTTGCCGCAGGAGGCTCCACGCTCCCTTCTCCTTGGTGTCGCTGGGCCGCCCCCAGCCCTACCAAGTCCGCAGCCCCACGCTGGAAAAGGTACCGCTGGTGTGCTGGGGCCCTGAAACTGCACGCCCCCTCTGCCCCGGCCCTCCTCCCCCCAACTGCCCCTCACACCCCAACCTCCTCATCATCACTCCATATTAACCCCCCTACACCCGCTCCCCCATCCTCCGGCGAGCTCCCCCCATCTCCCAACCCCTCCCCCCCAACACCCCGCCCCACCCCTACCTGCAAGCTCCCCTTAACCTCCCCGTCCCGACGGACCCGCTCTTCCCTTTCCCCCTCCCAAATCTGCCCGGGGGCAGACCTTGCGGCTCAGCTGCCCCCCAAACCCCCCTTCTGCCAAACACATCTGTCAGGAGAACAGTAATGCTGCCCCAAAATGCATAAAGACATCTTAAAAGAAGGATCAATGTTGCCAATGCCACTGTTCCTATTTGTGAAAGCCAGAATTATATCACCCTTTCAAAAAAGTCAGAAATTTCATTAGATTAATCAGCATTTCTGATGCATTTATCATAATGCCTAGATACGGGAATGGTTCCCTGTGCCATTTTATGGGTGGCTGAGTAGCTGCAGATTCAGGGAGCTCTCCTCCCCCCCTCTAATCCCTTCCCTGTATTCAGGGGGGATAGCAGAGATATGTCCCAGTCCAACCTGAGTCTGGAGAAATCCCAGAATTTCTCCACCTATTCCAACAGTAGCACAGAGCGTGTCAGATTGCTCAGGTGTATCAGCATGTTATCAGCATACAATGATGCTATGAGTGGTTTGTCCGATTTGTATACCACATCGACCAAGCTTATCTAACAATAGACATGCCGATGGTCCAAATGCTGGTGTAAGTAGTAGAGGGAACAGTAGACATCTCTGTCTTGTGCCCCTACCTAGTTAACATTGTTCTGATACTACTAAATTAGTCTTTATTCTCCCCATAGACGCTTTAAGGAGCAATTTCACACCAGATATAAATTGTAAGCCAAAACTGAAAGTTTTTAGTATCAGGAATAGATACTCCCATTCAATTATGTCAAAGGCTTTTTCCCTATACTGCACCAATATGTAACAATTATTTACACGTTTCTTACTTTCCTTAAGCATATGTGCTGGTCTCTCTAAGTTCTCCCCAGTATTTATGCATGGTGTAAATCCACATTTATCCTGACCTATTAAAGATACTATCATCAGCATCAATGCATTTGTTGATACTTTTCCAAAACTTTTAGTATTGTTTTTTTAACAGTGAGAGTGACCTGTACACCTTGTAGTCAATGGGTATATTTTTTGGTTTAGGAATCATTACTACTTTTGCCTCAAGCATGGTATCTGATCGCATCTCCCTTTCCCGGGTTTCCATCAATATTTTCAATAATTCTCCCACCAGTATGTCTCCATATATTCTTTATCAATTTCATTAGGGAGACCCCTCCTCAACGTCTTACTCCGGTTCAGGTTTCTTATAACCGGTAATACCTCTTCTTTCTATATTTGCTGAGCTAATGAGTCTTTAGGTCATCTCTGTGTGTCTTGAGGCAACTCAGTCCATCAGTTAATCTAGCAAGTCAAGAAGTGTGGCTCACTGGTTAGAGGAGGCATACCCTGAAGCAGAGGTCAGACCCGGGACCAGAGTTCGATTCCCGACGCAGCAGGGTCCTGAGCCCAATTGTCCACGGACTCGATAATTCTCGCTTCGGTGCCCACTCTAAGCACGAGTTCACACTATGCAGCTCTGGGCAATAAGCTTGCTTAATCTCCACAAAGGCCCACCCGCGGCGGGATGCCTGGCTTTCACCTTGGGGATGCCCAGTACGGGTTATCTCACAGGGAAAGGCCAGGACGGGTTCCCAATGCAAACGCCGAGATGCCCTATGGTAAGTCGAGCGCTATATAAGAACACACAAACATACATACATTGTGACCCTGTAGGAATTCTGTTGATTATCTCCTGAGTATGAACTATCCTACCAAATGATTCTGTCGATGATATTATGTGTGTGCGGTTCTTCCTTTTTTAATAACCACGTGAGTAGTTTCACAAGCTTATCACCCTTCATTGCCTCCATGGTATCAGTTAATATTTTTCGAATCTTTTCATCAATATGAGTGCAGCCCTAAAAGTGGTAACTGTTTGCTGTCGACTAATCTTTTCTAGTGTGTTGATTTTCCTCGTACAATTGTTTTCATTTCATACTATCCCACTAGTTGCCCCTAATTATGCTTTACCCCCACTCAGTGCAGAATGTATGTAGCTCTTGCCTATTTCTGAATAGAGTGTCGAGTAGTATACAAGGCTAATGGCGTCATGTCAGTGCACTCTATTTCTAGTCAGTGTATATTGTGCCTTGCACTGTCCTTGATTAGACAAAAGTCTACATAACTAGTCGATATACATGAACCTATCTGCATAAGAGGTCGAGATGTAGAATGTGTCCTAACATATGTGTGTGTTATGTAACACTTGCTGAACAGTATGAATAGGTCAGTTCAGTTTCAAAGCTTTATTCGATTATTAAGAAAAACAATCATAAAAGCATACTATATATATACATTCACAGAAGAAATCATTAAAAACTAATAAAATTTACAGATTTGGTGAAGCTCGTAAATACAATAAAACAAAATTGTTAAAAAATCATACTTTTCCTTAAGGCCACAGATTTCAGGATGAACATGGCTGTGTGAAAACAAATATCAGGATTATCTAAAGAAAACAGCAACCTCATTGCCGAATTTACCGTAGTAACTGACCATATTATAAATAAGGGTTTTAAATACACAACACGAAGATGTTTATAAAAATCACACAAAAAAAAAATGGACAGTGCTCTGTTTAGTAACCCCGTCACATGGGCATGGTAAAGAGGGATAATTTTTCATAGCAGGGAACGCCACCAAGTGGTGGACAATT
Organism: Lissotriton vulgaris; assembly: GCF_964263255.1. NCBI lineage: Eukaryota > Metazoa > Chordata > Amphibia > Caudata > Salamandridae > Lissotriton > Lissotriton vulgaris. Next base: position 33,125 of record NW_028240899.1, read on the forward strand.
CCAAGTCTTAGTCTAATAAGGACAAAACGATGAGATGGTCTAGTGACAACCTTTAGATATTTGGAAAAGCCAGATGTGTCCCTATTGGAGTAATAATACTGGGGGATGGTTAACAACATTGTAGAGTCTCTAAGAGCTTGGGCTTTCTTGTATAGATAGGAGCACTTAAGTTCTTTCTTAGAGATGTCGGAGAGACTCTCTTGGTCTTCCAGGAGATTAAGGTTAAATAAGTCTCTGGCAGTTTTCACGACATAATCAATCCATGGGATCAATGTGCTTTTATCTAGGCAGAGACAATCAGTGATAATACTTTTCGTAAAGCTAGTTTCCTTCTTGTGCCAGATTGCTCTCCACACCAACAATGGTCTTAAACAAAGTAGGTTTGATAAAAACTCTAGGCCCAATTCTTGGTGAATTATCATAGTGGAAGCAGACTTAGGCAAGCATAACAATCTTTTTAGATAACGATTTTCTTCTAATTGCAGGTCTCCGTGGCGACAATGCCCCCAAACACCAGATCCATAAAGTGCAATGGCAACACATCTACAGCGATATATGTGTAGCATATCATATATGTGCCGGTCACCAAGCTTATTTGCAAATTTAAAAACACCATAAGCACTTTTGGACATCTTGGCTTTTACATTAGATATCTCCTGTGACCACATGCCGTTACTACTAAAAGTTATGCCCAAATAACAGAATTTAGTTACAACTTCTATTTTTTGTCCCTCTATATGGAAAGATTTCAACTTCATCATTCTCTTTCCACATGGCATAATAAATGTTTTAGTATTATGACATTTTTATTTTCCTTGATAAAACTCGCAAACTTGTCTATCAATTTCTGTAGGCCTCTAGGGGTTCTGGATAAAAGCACTGAGTCGTCAGCATAAAGTAAGATGGGAACAGCCTGGCCATCTATTAACGGGGCATCAGAGTTAACTTGCTTAAGCTCGGTGTCTATTGAGTTAATGAAGAGGGAAAATAGAAGGGGCGCAAGGACACAACCCTGTCTTATACATAACTTAACACTAATACAGTCAGTACATTCCCCCCTTTGACCATATCTAATGCAGGCAGAAAGTTTAGAGTATTATCTAGCCAGAAAATAGACAATCTCTGCTGGGGCACCTTGATCTAATAAAGTTGACCACAGCAGCGCGTGATCAACGAGGTCAAACGCGCTGCTTAGGTCAGCAAAGCAGAGAAAAAGCGAGCCCTGCTTAGCACGGGTATACTTCCCGATCAGGAGGTCTAGCTTAATGCATTGTTCCACGGTACCCAGACCCTTACGGAATCCGAATTGGCACCGTGCAAGGATACCACTACCCTCGGCCCACTCCTCTAGTCTGGCCAATAACACCCGGCTCATGGTTTTAAGTGATGAATCTAAAAGGGAGATAGGGCGGTAATTTTTGGCATCCGACCTATCCCCCTTTTTATATATCGGTATGATTACAGATTCACCCCAGCTGGGCGGTGTGCTCTCTAGAACTGCCGCATTAAAAACCCTGGTCAAGACGGGGCCCCACAATGATATATCTGCCTTATATAGGTCTATGGGTACCCCGTCAGGACAGGGGGCCTTCGCTCCCTTGCTAATCCTAATAGCAAGATCTACCTCCGATACTGTGATACCTAGGGGGACAATTGGCCATGGGTCAGCCTCTACCGGGGATGGGTTCACCGCCCCCTGTGGGTTAAAAATGCTGGTAACGTGAGTAACCCAGCAATCCTCACGGACAAAAGCAGTGAGAACCGGGGTATCATCGCTCTTAAGAAAGGGACAGTGTACCGTATCCCAGAATAATTTGCTATCCGATAATGCAACAGCCTTGGACAGATTAGCCCATGCTTCCTCCTGCAGTTCCAATTTCCGACGTTTTAGATGCCCCTTATAAGCGGCCCTGAGGGTTATGATACACGGCCTATCTCTGGGCCTACTGGATAGAGCCTTCTTAAGCTTCTGCAATGACTCAGTGCACAGGGAGTCAAACCAACCCATCCTTGGTTTACCATTAATACGCTTAGTAGAGGTCAGGGTATTATCAACTATGTTATTGATCCTGTTAAAACTAGTTAATATGCCACATGAATCTGTGCTTTCGTTCAAACAGAAACACAGATCGGGCAAACAAGCTGCTACAATTTTCACCAACAATTTATCGGAGTTATCACCCCTCCATTTTATCCTATGACCATTTGATCTACATGGGGCAATGTCAGTAACAACGGTCTGAGCTGATGTCACTTTATTACCCTAAACTAGCAATATTACTGTGACACAATTGTGGTCGCTAATAGCAAGATCCAGAATGACCGGAGTGTCACAGTGCTTACTAATATCAGCTGAGACCAACAAATGATCAATAACTGTAGCTGTATTCCTCCCAGTAAAAGTCGGGACGGGGTTTCCATCACCATCTCCTGCAGGTTGTAACACAACCAGGTCGAATTTTGCAAGAGTGGAGTTCAGGGATTCTCCGTAAATACTATGCTTAAAGTGGGTGTACCATTCTCCTCTATCATCAAGTATTCTGCATACCTTAGTTAATGAGAAGGGGCACAACTGAATGTTAAAATCCCCACCCCAAATAAATGCAAAGTTAACATGATTAGCCCGAACAATCCCATCCAGGGCCTTTTCGACCTCGCTAACCGCAGTCGACCGCATAGGATCTGGCAAATTATTATAAAAATTTATCAATAGGACACTTCGACCATTCTTATGTCTCAGCCACAGCAGTTGGGAGTGGCTTCCAATCGTCTCATATCTTATGACCTGCACTGGGAAACTAACAGAAAGCAAAATAAGTAAGCCCCCTTTAGCTCTGCCCATATTCGAACCTCGTGCTGGAAGATTATAGGCGACATAACCATCAAAGCTAATGTCCTCTACACTCCATGTCTCTTGTAGGCACAGGATGTCCTATGATTCCACAATTTCTCTCCAAACAAGGACATCCAATTTGCTATTCCAGCCCGCAATATTCCAGCTTGCTAAAATGTACCCTTGTCTTTTTTTTTCAGTCCCTATCTCGGAGATACCAGCCTTATCCCGATATATAACATCTACAGCCTCTATGTTTACTAAATTAGGAATCGGGCTACTACATCTTTGTTTATAGGATGAGCCTTTGCTATTAGTAGTGCCTCGGGCAACATACTTTTGCAGCTCTCTGTCTTTATCTCCAGTAGAGCCACAGTTCTCGATGTTATTAGATTGTGCATAGTCCAACGTTGTTGAAATGACTGCGGATACTACTTCTATTCCCTCATTAACCTTGGGGGTTCCTGGTTCATAAATGGGAAAATGCAGTCAGTCTACTGCTTCAAGACAACTAAAACGATTATAATTAAAAAAGTGGTTTGGGATGTACATAGGGGTCGGTCTACTTCAATTCCCCCTATTTCTACCCCGCCTTTCCACTCTCATCCATTCATTTGTCCTCCCCTTAGCTGCCACTACATTAGGTGGTGGATAAAAATAGGCTAATGGTAATGACTGGGTAGTGGTATCCAATACTTGGTTGGGCCAGGCACAGATATAAGAGACGGTGCTAGGGTCTCTAAAGGTAACCACTATGCAGTCCCCATCAATATTTTTAGTCGTTCTGCCTATCCACGGGGCTCTCCTCACCATTACAATCTCGCTCGAAATTTGAGGGGGCAGTAGGAATTCTGTTGATTATCTCCTGAGTATGAACTATCCTACCAAATGAGTCTGTCAATGATATTATGTGTGTGTGGTTCTTCCTTTTTTAGTAACCATGTGAGTAGTTTCACAAGCTTATCACCCTTCATTGCCTCCATGGTATCAGTTAATATTTCTCGAATCTTTTCATCAATATGGGTGCAGCCCTAAAAGTGTTAACTGTTTGCTGTCGACTAATCCTTTCTAGTGTGTTGATTTTCCTCGTACAATTGTTTTCATTTCATACTATCCCACTAGTTGCCCCTAATTATGCTTTACCCCCACTCAGTGCAGAATGTATGTAGCTCTTGCCTATTTCTGAATAGAGTGTCGAGTAGTATACAAGGCTAATGGCGTCATGTCAGTGCACTCCATTTCTAGTCAGTGTATATTGTGCCTTGCACTGTCCATGATTAGACAAAAGTCTACATAACTAGTCGATAGGCTTGAACCTATCTGCATAAGAGGTCGAGATGTGGAATGTGTCCTAACATGTGTGTTATGTAACACTCGCTGGACAGTATGAATAGGCCAATAATTGGCCATGGTGCTCTCTCCATGTGTCTTTCTTGGGGCACTGTGGTAGTTTTGGATACCATTGTGCATGTGCGTCTATCTCAGGATGCTTGTTTCCGGTCCAGGGAAGACCTGGCTTGGAAGTTCGGGCTGAACTGTTCTCATGAGGCACAGGGTCAAGACTGATTTGCAAATGGCTGGGTCTGAACTGGGGTGGCGAAGTGAGCTAAAGAACGATGATGGATTCAACCTAGATCTGTGAATGGGGTGAGTGTCTGAAAAGTTTCAGCGCTCCGTCCATCATCTCCTTGTGTTTGCATGTGCATCTATGACATACATTTGTATAAATTGCCTTGTAGAGCGATTTGTTCTTATCTGGCTCACAGCACTCCTTACTGTGTGACAGCAATTGTTTGATTTGCTTATTTGTTTATTGACTTATATTGCTTACAAACCAAGGGACAGGAGCAACAGAGCATTGCACATTTTTATCATAAACGATAGACCAAGAAATCCAAGTGGTTGCAAAAGCAGAACCTGAGCAACCTAAAATGGAGCAATAATGCTTCCTGTTTTACATTTACACTAAATTAGAAGTCAAGCATCGTACATTTATGACCATCCCTTTATATGCAGCGTATTAATCTGAGTACATTTAATTAATCGATTGTAGTATGTGGCTGTATATTCACCTAATGAGATCCACTCATATCTTTAGTTGAATTCTAATAAAGCTATTCACATCATGAAAGGAAACGTACACTCTCTTTAAAAATCATTTGATCTAATTATTTATATAACTCTATTCAATTAGACTGTTTTAAACCAATGTTGGTTTGACCTGTAACTAGGCCTAAGTGCGCGGTTTATAAAATGTTCTGCAAGTGATATGTTTTTCATTCCTCTGCAGGTATTTTATCAATGTGTTCATTAAGTTAGAATAGACTTATTGTTTAGTTTGTTAGACTAGGGGGGTCTGGTCTTTTCGATTAAAATGCGACTTCAGATTTGGAGACTGAGACAGTGGGAGAAACCTTCGTATACCAGGCAGACTGGACTGATGTCACATCCAAAGTCGTTCAGATGATGGCACATTTACTGGATGCTGAAAAAACTAGCTAGTCTACCTGCTCCCTGAGAACACTTTCTTTTGATCAATACTTTGGGTTGAAAGAGATAAGGAGAAGCCTTTTAGAATCTTTTTTATGTTTTTTTTAATTGTGTGCCCTTTAGAGTAGCAGATCAGACCCTAGCCTGACTTTGGCTGAGGGAAGACCTCTTCTTGACTCTGCTTATCTCCGCTGCCACAGAGTTACGCTTCATGTTTCAATACTCAGACTATTTCTATGGAACGCTAGATCTGGTTCATTTAATGCTGACACGTTCCTCATAGAATTTCCCCTTACCACTTTCAATACTTTATTTAGAACAGGGAAGTTCCTTTATGGAACCTGCTTGAGAGATATTTTGTTTTCGGTAATAATATTTTTTTGCATAGTCTTTCTAGTTATAATATAAAAATTTAGGCTACATGATCATTTGAATATGTAAACTCTTATGATATGTTTCCTTCAATATTTAGCTGATTGATTTAATCTGTAATTTGAATTAATTTGATAATAAAACCCTTAAGGTCGTGACCCCATTCTCTGTCGTTCTTGTGGAGTCGCATTGGCTTCCCTCTACATGAAATGCATTGCCAGTGTTAGTCTTTCTCTTACACTTCAAGTCCACAATCAAAGGTCCTTATGATCAGAAGGGGATTCTGTTTGATGACTTCACTGAAAGATTGAGGTTTACGAAACGCCACTTTATCAGAAGCACATCAAATGATGTAGTAATCCTGTTGATTAAATACACCTGTGCAAATGTTTATTGAGAAAGACCTTACCAACTGCACGGAACAGAAAAAAATTGGAATTAGTACATCAATCCAGTATGAGCGATAGATGTTTTGAGCGATATCAGCATTTAATATTTACCTCCAATCTCCGTGCTATTTTGAAAAGTTTTCATAGGTTCTTTACCAAGTAAGTGGCTAGCACTATTAGGGGTGACAGAACACAGTACAGAAAGGACTGCTTAGGTCCTTCAAAGTAATGAATTATTGTTGTTCCTTATTCATTTTGTGTTTTTTCCACAATTTGCATCCACAATCACGTTAGGTACTTGGTATACACCTGTGCAACTTCATCTGTCCTTACACACCCCAAAGCACAGTAACATTTCATGTACTGTGCTTCCAAAACATCATCGAAACACAGTACCTTACCAAACAAATCCCATCTACACCAAACAACACCATTTCAATCACACACTCTGGTGGGCGATCAGGACCCCAAATGCAAACCTGAACCCATCAAGACCTCACAGAGGTATAAAGCACTAGATAAATGTATTTGCCCCACCCACAAAGTGCTTTTGTTCTCAAAAGGGTAAGAAAGAGGTTTACAAATACCAATGCAATACTGTATAGTACATATAACCATGCATTGCGTGATTTCCCCTAAAACGGACAGGCTCACCATATCTGTCTGTTCATGTAAGCTTAGCTGGTTCTAGGCTTTGGTTTTGTCATTAGTGTAGTGTTGCCCCGATGTGAAGAGGGCTGATTGAGAAACAGGTGATTATTTAACAGTATGGTGCCTCAGAAAAGCTGGTAAACAGGGACAGGGAAAGACACAGGTTCAGGGACTAGGTAAGGTTGTCTCAAATGTCATGGTTAAGGGAAATGGAATGGATAGGGCCTGGTATTAACCATTGTGACCGTCTCACAGCTCTATCCAGAGTGAGTTGGAGTCACAATCACACATTTTCTCCTGCCGCTTATCCAGTTCCTATCATGTGATCCTTAACTACTAGATACAAATATATATACCAACAGCAAAGTCTTCACTGAAATATTTGTAGATACCCTACAGTAATCATCTGTTATTCTGGTCAAACTAGCCTCGGATGAGCTCTACCTGATAGTAAACAGTGAACTGTTGACGGTACCTGTTTGTGGTACTGTTGCGGATCTTGTAAACCAGTGCTTCAAAGATATTACTCCAATTTGCTTCATGACTTTTACACATCACCTCTCAATTGCTAGTTAATATTCAATCAATGTGGTTACCAGATTCATCCCTAAATACATTTTAGATACTCATGTATTTCTATGCGACAATCTTCCAACCCCAAATCTGTCTCCTGTGGGAAGGTAAACAAGGGTACACACCAGCAGTACTGTCAGCATCTGTGTCTCACATTGACAGGACTAAACAATTTTAAACAGTTGACTAATAATTCATTCTACCACCTAACATTTTTTGGCATATATCTAGCATTTCAATGTTATACAATGACCCAAAATAAGCCCTCTAAAGCCAACAGTTCCAAAAGTTGAGTCTCAAAACTATATTAAAACAACCTATTTTGTATAATTAAAATATAGCTTGCAAATGCAAATACAGGAGCTTATATACAAGCCCCTTGCGCCACCCGTATGTCACTTATCCCATGTTTAAAATGATGCAAAAGTGGACAAGGGGCTTGTAAGTAAACCCCACAGTGATTAATGACTTCATGGAAAGTAGTGATTAATGCGTCATGTGTTTAAATACTGTACTTTCTGAGAATTGGACAAAGAATCATTTTCCTGTCAAACAAAAGAGTGATCAGTCTACAATAAAATGCATTAGAAAGCTTTACTTTTTGGGGGGGGCGTGGCTAGCGCCCGACGGAGATGGCAGCTTGCCCGTAGCTCTCTGAGAAAGGCGGAGATGAATTCAGCCCGACAGTGAGAATTCCCCTAGGCTTCATCTCGTAATCGGGGGAGAGTGTGTCTGAAGTGTCCAGCTTCATGTTGTCTGGCTCTTCGATGTGATTGCGGCGATGGAAACTTCTTTTCGACATCGGTAACCTATGACGGAGCGCTCCTGAGTCCGCGCCCGCCATTTTAAGTCCTGTCACGGTCGGAGCTCCTTCATGGCATGAAGAGGCTCCTTTGACGGATTTTCTGCAACATTACTTGGTAAAATTGCCGCATGAGTACTTTGCTTGCTTCCTCAACTATATACTTTACTTTTTGACTAATCTGGCTCAACAAATGAAACGTGATACTTTATTCACTTTACTTCCGTCATTTTGAGTAACAGAGATATGCAACTAACAACGAGTGCTGACTGAATTTCTGCATACATATCTATCTCTTGATGGAAGAGCGCTCCCGCAGTTCCTCCCTATAAAATCTTTGGTTGCTTTTACTGGCTCATTTACCTGGTCCATCATACTGCATTTTCTACGGGATTGCTACATAATGTGAACTCGACATTTTATCACATTAAGTGTCATTTAACTCCTAATATGTATACAGGTCAGACAATGCCATTCAATGTTTTGAGCTCTCTTTCTTAGCAATCTCTATAGTTATATAAGTGTGTAACCGCTCATGATTTTTTTCTTTTTCTTCTTCTCTTTTTCCTCCTTTCTCTGTTTCTTGAGGTTACATTTTGAGGCAAGTTCACTATTCCTTTTACAATGGTTTATGGCCTCCTTATTTACATTTTCATAAAAATAACGCTAATGCAGGACTTTTCACCTGTTTGCTTGTTTTTCTGATTTATTGAGAGCATTCTCTAATTTTTTTTCTTCCCCACAGGGGTATTACTACTGATTCTTCACTGCAATTTTACTTCCTCCATGAGAAAACATTTCAAAGGGACACTTCAATCCAAGTATACTTTTCTTCTTCCGACTAGTTCACGCTACAAGTGCCTGGCTATGGATGATCCAGTCAACTCTTCGCCGAAAACTATGACATCAACAGCTACTACTACAGCCTCTGGTGGTACTAAAGCCTCACCAAAAGATTGAAGAAGGATCCCCCTTCTCCTCCTAAGCAAGTCTCTTCAGTTACCATGGACTTATTGCTAGAAGAAATCAGGACCTTACGCCCATTCGTTGAGGAAACTACTTCTACCCTTCAAGAGACTACTTCTACACTCCAAGAACTATCTAATAAATGGTCATGTGTAGAGAGTTGCGTCACCACTCTAGAACAAAATGTTGACTCTTTGAGTACTTCTACTTCTAAAATTGAGACCTAATGCTCTCAGATATCTCTCCTACATAAACAAGTAGAAAATTTAGAAAATAGAAACAGACGCAACAATCTCCGTATTTATGGTCTGCGAGAAGGAAAAGAGGCGTCCAACTCAATCGCTTTCTTCAAGTCTTTTCTTCCCAAGCTTCTCAAGCTTCCAGAAAGTACCAACTTAAACATTCAAAGAGCTCACCGATTGGCATCCTTGTCACACTTGACATCTATGGCTTCAAAAAGTAAACCAAGAAGAGTGATACTCTATTTCCTTGAATACATCGATCTACTGAAAGTTCTTTCTACTGCCAGAGCTTTGAATAAAATCACTTGGTCGGGAAATACGTTATTCTTCACTCAGGATTATGCCAAACCAACTGCAGATCGCCGTAAGGAGTTCTTGGCAATGAGACCCCAACTGCGCTCGATGGGAGCGAGACATGGCCTCTTTTACCCTTGCCAATTTAAAGTAACTTTTAACAACAAAACTACTACCTATGAGGATCCACTAAAACTTAAAAGCTTCCTTTATTCTTTTTCGACTGAATCAATGGATACCTCTTCATCTTCATGCCCGAAATAATTCAATGTGACTATGTTTTACCTATATTTTTTTTTACATGAGTTTCACTTTCCTTATGGTGTAGTCACAAGTATGCTTATGATGTCTCTCCTGAGATAGTTTTCATTGTGTTGTTGTTTCCAGTTTATCGTTAATATATAGTTCATTGATTGCCTAGCTTTTGGCTAATGTCAATTTAGTTTTCGTTCTCCTTTCTACTGTTTTTACCTTATGCTTAACCTCTTTTTTCCTCTACAGGTACACAGGTTCACTCTCCATGTATTCCTTCTCTCCTCATGTTTTGCTACAGTCCGGCGCTACTGTTTTTCTTTCCCGCCTTTCCTGGTGAGTCTTGGACACGTTATTGTTCCGTGTGGCCTCCCACCCCCTTACCCCTTGAATGGTCTGGAATTTTTGTAAGTTTCTCTTCTTAATTATTCTTTTTAGCTTTTCTATTGTCATCCTTATCTCTACTTTCCTTTTTACTCTCTTTATTCTTTCATATTACTTACCTTCACTTCTATTTCTATTGCAATCTTTCTTTCTTTCCCTGTACGGACGATGGCAAACGTAATGGTGTCCTTATTTTTTTCAATAAAGTCCATCTCTATCAAAATTCTCTTACACTGTACGGATCAAATAGGAAGATGGGTTTTTGTGAAACTTTTGATAGATAATGTCCCACTCTCCATATTGAATATCTATGCACCTACAGTTGGAGATCCCTCCTTTTGGAAATCCCTTTCCCAGCACATTACACAACATTATGATGATAATTTTATTCTTACAGGGGATTGCAACAAAATCTTTGACCCATTCATTGATGGAAACTCCTCAGTCCCTTTTATCCTTCATAAATCTCACAAATCATTTACACAAACGGTTAAGCAGCACAAATTGATAGATGCCTGGAGACTATGCAACCCCACTCTTAGAGAATACTCTTTCTACTCTTCAGTACATCATACTCAATCTAGACTGGATTACTTCTTTGTCTCACACAATCTCACTCAATCTTTAGTGGGTGCAGATATTGATTCTATCCTAATATCAGACCATGCTCCTGTAAGTATCTGTCTCGATGTCTTGTGGACACCTTCGGCATCTCGCAAATGGCGTTTTAATAATCATTTGCTTCTGGATTCTTTATTTACCTTGTCTTTTACCTCTTTTTTTAATGAATACTTCCTTTATAATCAAACAGGGGACATATTTTTTCATGTGGTTTGGGACGCCTTTAAAACCTCAGCTAGAGACTTTATTATTAATTTTGTCTCAAAAAAGCGTAAAAAAGCCCAACAGACCACTAATGCCCTTCTGCTCAAAATCAAACAGCTGGAACACACATACTATTCTTCCAAATCCAAGGAATGCTTATCTGACCTTATCAAAGCTAAAATCCAAGTTAATCAAGATACAACTAATAATGATTTTACATATTTACTAAAATCTAGTGAAAAATATTATGGTGGTCAGAATGAAGCAGGAAAACTGTTGGCTAATTACTTAAAAGTTAAACAAAATAAACTTAACATAGAATCTATCTTTGATCAAACTCACCAACTGAAATTTAAAGATGAAGACATTTTGAATGAATTCCTTCTTTTTATTAAATCCCTCTACTCTTCTGAAACGTATGCCTCTGACCAAAGCATGTCTCACTTCCTTTCTAAAATCCACCGTGCTCCAACTATACAGCCAGATTTTTCCCCCTTAGAGACAGACCTATCTCAAAAAGAACTCATGGGGGCCTTAAAAACGCTTACAAAAGACAAAGCACCGGGCCCGGATGGTTTCACTGTAGAATGTTTTACCCACTTTGCACATTTACTCATCCCTAAATTGCACACTCCTATACTTACTTTTCTACAATCTGGTGAATCTCATGGTTCTTTTTTGGATGCCCTCATTTGTATTATTCCTAAGGAAGGCAAAGACCCCCAATTTTGTAAAAATTACTGCCCCATCTCCTTGATCAACATTGACTATAACATTTTCTCTAAGGCTTTGGCTTTACGCGTAGAATCTCATATGTCTGATTTGTTGGGACCTGAACAATCTGGTTTTGTTAAGGGCCGACTCATCACATACTCGTTTATTTTTTGATATCCTTTCCAAAACTCCTCATATTAATCACTCTATGGCAGCTATAGCCTTGGACGCTGAAAAGGCTTTCAATAGAGTTGAGTGGCTATACCTCTTTAGCACATTAAAATGGTTTGGATTCGGCCCAAAAATGATTGCCTCCATATCTCTCTTATATTCAAATCCAAGAGCGGCTATATCAGCTAACAACGCAGTTTCTTCATACTTTCACCTTGGCAGAGGTGTCAGACAGGGCTGCCCTGTTTCGCCTTTTCTTTTTAATTTGACTTTGGAACCTTTTTTGCTAAGGATTCGCCAAAATAATAACATTCATGGTTTTACTTTTAAAGACACCAACGTCAAAATGGCAGCTTACGCTGATGATGTTCTTTTATTCATTTCACAACCTCAGGTTTCCCTTCCCACCTTTTTGGAGGAGGTCGACTTGTTTGCCTCAGTATCCGGTTACAAACTCAATAAAGATAAATGTGAAATTTTACCCCTTACCAAATATACTTTCAATGCTGACTTTGTCTCTTCAAGATTCACATGTAATCCTCAACATATTAAATATCTGGGCTTATACTTCACTTCTTCCATTTCTGGTACATTATCTCGGTGCTTGGATGATTGTATACAAAGGCTCTCATCCTTGACGACAAGATGGCATCCCTTATATTTGTCTTGGTGGGGCAGCCTAGATACCATAAAAATGATGCTTTCTCCTGTAGTTTTATACACCATTTCTAATATCCCTGTCTCCATTCCATCCAAATATTTGAAAGAGATCAACTGAGTCTTGTCCTCCTTCCTATGGAGTAACAAAAAATCATGCGTGTCTATTTCTAAATTAGTTCGTCCAAAAATAGAAGGTGGAACAAATGTTCCCGATTTTCCTATTCATCACATATCCTTTTTACTTCGTCAAGCGTTACGCTGGCTCTCTGACTCATCTGTTGATCGTCCTCTTTGGATTACTCTTGAGCAGTCCTTTCTCTCACCTTTTTCCTTTCAAGAATATCTCCTATTCACACGTAAACCACAGTCGGTATCCTCTCCTATAATTAAATATACCTCTAAACCACTTCCGGCCGTTTCCTTAACCTCTTTTCTTAACCTCCCTTTATAGCATAACAAATTTATTATGATTAATAATAAATCTATTCTTTGGAAATCTTGTAGAAAACGAGGTCTGGTTTGGGTACATCAATTATATGATGATGGTCGACCTATATCCTTTACCCAGGCTCGTACCTTATTTGCTTTGCCTTCTAATCTCAGCTCTAAATACTCTCGATTATTGACAGCTGTTCAAGGTGCTCATTCACATTACACATTCTCTGTCCCAACCATCCCTCATAATGATAAATTGAGATCTCTCCTTGTTTGCAATTCTAAGGCATCTGTCATATACACATTTTTTCATACCCCATCTGAATCAGGGGATAAGACCAAAGTGGAACTACTCAGGGAAAAAGATTTGGATTCTTCTTGGACTATAGATTTTTGGGATAAGATATCGCTTAAACTCAGGAAATTCTCGAGAGCTGCAAATACCACGCAGACTCTCTTTTTCATATACAATAGGCTTTTACTTTCTCCACTGGCTCTTCATACACAACACTCTCATCTTCCTGATACGTGTTGGTCATGCTCAGAGCCACATGCTGACTTATGTCATATGCTTTTCCATTGTGCATTAGTTAGAGATTTTTAGGAAAGGGTCTGGTCCCAAATTATTGCTATCTTTCACTCTGATCACCCCCTATTCCTATCACATATATTTTTAGGTAGTTTATCCCCCATTTGGGTAGGATGTATCTCTAATCCTCGTATAATTGATTTGCTATTGGCAGTGGCCTTTCAACAAATCACTAAAAATTAAAAAAATTTACAAAACTGTCTTATCAGGCTTGGTGGTACGCTGTTTGTTGTAATCACAGGCTAGATACGTAATTTGTGTACCCATTGTGCATGGCAACAAAACGTCTGGATTTATGGTCACCTGTTACGATGTTCATTGATATGAGTGCCAAACGTTCTCTGTCACATAATCCACATCAACAAGAAGTATCTAAACCTCCGTGACTTCCCTTATATTACTGTCTTATACTTTGTTCTTAATTGTATTTCATAGAATGAATTATTGGAAACTATTTTAACTTCCTGTATGAACAGTTCTATCATTCATTGATGTTTCGATTCTTATATATTATATCATTGACTGTATTTTGCCTTTTTTTTCTCTTTTTACTCTAATTTACATAGTTATTCTGCGTGTAATGCTTGTATGCTTATATTATTCTGTCTTCTGTATAATTATCTTACTTCAACTTAATAAAACTATTTTGAACTTAGAAAGTCTTACATTTTTAAATCGCAAAAACAATAACCATTATTTTCAGAGACTCTTTCTAAAACCACAAACTCTTCAGCCTGGATCCAATTCTATCCAAAAATTGGAGAAAAGCATCCGGTAATCATTTGTCCAGGACCAGAGACAGATAGGGAATCATTTTGACCCGCCCAGATTTCTAATAGAACGGTCAACTGAGCTCTTCCACTTAAGTTTTTCTCTGTCACAGTCATCGAGAATCTCCTTTGCCAGTCACAAAGTGCTCCCTTTACATTTTTTTTTGAGACGGGTGGCCACCGAACACAAAAATGTAAATTCCCAATTTGGTAATTTTTGCTAAATCAAAAATAAGTCACGAGAAATCATCAGAGAATGTCAAAATGTCCTGCAGCTTAAAAGATGAGGTGCATCCTTTCTGGTACATCATTTGTTTCTATCCAGAAACCTTTAGACATACTTGAGATTGGGCCAAAAGAGTGCAGTAATCTGAACCAAACTCAAGCCTTACTGCTTAGGTTAGAAAACAGTGGTATTATGTCAAACAGGGGATGTGAGAAGCTGCATTCCTTTTTAGGATCGCTTTCCTTTTTCTTGAACTGTGAATGACATAGGAAATGACCTGTTGAAGGTCACTGACCCCCCCCCCCCCCACCTTGAGTTTGTGGTTGTCTGCATCACCTTTCATTGAAACCTGAAAGATCTTTTAGGGGCTTTCCATTTTCAGTCTAGGTCCCTGAGGTATGTTCTGATAACTTGAAGCTGGTTCCCTTGAAACCAGGACCTTTGAACAATCATACAATGACATACAATTCTTGGTAGATTACAGATTGAAGATTCAGTTGGACCCTGAAACAAAATCAGGGTACCCTATTGTCCCTGGTAGTTGCTAACTAGTTCAGTGGGTGCTTGGAGTCCAAAGGACACCCACTCACTGGAACATGTAGACCACAACTAGCGAGCATGAACTTTGTGATAGCCAGTTAGTGCCAAACACTACGTACACATCTATTTCCAGGTACCAAATGGCACAATTGACATTGTTTGCGGCCAGTCCGAAGGTGCTATAGTTCCTATGGATTGTTTAAAGTAACCCATGTTACTTGCACAGGAGTACATGGATACATGAAATTCCCAAAAATTTAATCTCAGTCCACTTTCCTTTGCCATCGAATAAAGCCCCGTTTAGTGGTTTAGAATCCAGTTCACTTTTGGGTAGTAATTTACTGGGTTTTCGCACAACCTCTGTTGTACTGGCTCATGTGCCTGAGGCTAAAAGCTCCTCTGCAAGACCAGATAAGCACATAATTTCCTAAACTTTACAGCATCATTTTTCTCTTGTGTCTGGAAGGCGTTAGAAATTAATGGTCTAGATAGGTTTGAGAAACAGTTGTACACAAAACTACCTGTTTGTATGAAGTACATTA
Source organism: Lissotriton vulgaris (assembly GCF_964263255.1). Lineage (NCBI taxonomy): Eukaryota > Metazoa > Chordata > Amphibia > Caudata > Salamandridae > Lissotriton > Lissotriton vulgaris. Next base: position 48,845 of record NW_028240899.1, read on the forward strand.
GCTGCCACTCCTTTCATGTAGCATAATGTAAAAAGGCTCCATTTACCATTATACTATTTATGCTCAGGGGCATTGGCTGTCAGCTTTCTAATCAAGTCTCACCACCAAAAGGCATGCTTACTGACAGTTCGCTACATGTAACTGCGTTGCAACATATGGCTTCTCACTGTGTGTCCCTCTGGGTAAAATGTACACATATATGTGGACAGCACTGTGCTAATCCTAACATTAAAGACTTTGATAGAAAACCAGACCTTTGAGGTGAGCAGATCTAGAGTGTCGCTGGTGTTGAGAGTGCTCTATACAGGAGCTGCTTTCCACCTAAACTTGAGTACTAGCCAGAGTTCTCTGCTTCTTTTTTTGCATAATTTATGTGTCACTCTATGCTTGAAAGGGTATTGTTTTGACTTATACTGGGTGCTCCCTTGTGTCTGGAGAAAGCTATACCTCTCTGAAGAGCTCTAACTAGAGGGAAACACTGTGTCAGAGGTTGCTTTCACTCATTTCAGGTTGGCTTGGTAGGTATGTTACCAATTCAAAGCTGTAATACTGTGCCTGGAGTGGTAATTGGCTTTTGTCATTTTACAGCGCAGCCTGGACAGACCCGTGCTAGTCCAATGCTTAAAAATGTTGCTGTAGCAATGGCAAAAGACTTTGCCCGTTTCAATCTCGGCATGGATGGCACTGTGCTAATCCTAAACTTAAAGGGCCAGATTCACAGAACTAACTTAAGACAAAATCTTAAACTTACTACCATTTTGTTATTCACAGAAGGCACTTACTCATTTTGGTATTCACAGAAGGCACTTACTCATTTCGGTATTCACAGAAGGAGTCCTAACTTTAGGACTCCTAAATGCCTTCTGTGAATACCAAAAGTCTTAAAAGTAGGATTTTTCTCAATTTAGTAGTAGTAAAGTTAGGACTCCTAACTTTAGGACTCCTAAATGCCATCTGTGAATACCGAAAGTCTTAAAGTTAGGATTGTTCTCAATTTAGTAGTAGTAAAGTTAGGACTCCTAACTTTAGGACTCCTAAATGCCTTCTGTGAATACCGAAAGTCTTAAAATTACGATTTTTCTCAATTTAGTAGTAGTAAAGTTAGGACTCCTAACTTTCGGACTCCTAAATGCCTTCTGTGAATACGGAAAGTCTTAAAAGTAGGATTTTTCTCTGTTTAGTAGTAGTAAAGTTGAGAAAATCCTAATTTTAAGACTTTCGGTATTCACAGAAGGCATTTAGGAGTCCAAAAGTTAGGAGTCCTAACTTTACTACTACTAAATTGAGAAAAATCCTAATTTTAAGACTTTCGGTATTCACAGAAGGCATTTCGGAGTCCTAAAGTTAGGAGTCCTAACTTTACTACTACTAAATTGAAAAAAATCCTAACTTTAAGACTTTCGGTATTCAGAGAAGGCCTTTAGGAGTCCTAAAGTTAGGACTCCTATCTTCTGTGAATACCGAAATGACTAAGTGCCTTCTGTGAATAACAAAATGAGTTAGTGCCTTCTGTGAATACCAAAATGGTAGTAAGTTTAGGATTTTGTCTTAAGTTAGTTCTGTGAATCGGGCCAACTGACTTTGATAGAAAAGCAGACATTTGAGGTGAGCAGATTTAGAGTGTTGCTGGCGTTGAGAGTACTCTATACAGGAGCTGCTTGCCACCTAAATTTGAGAACTACCCAGAGTTCTCTGCTTCTTTTTTTGCATATATATATATAAATATATGCAAATTACTTCTTTAACAAGCCAGGAATGATGACACCATGTGGGGTGCTTCATAAATTCGTTATTTGGCCTCCGTCAAACGCAATTTGCCATTTCTAAACAGTGAAAGTTCTGTGTCACGTGAAAACTACACAACCATTAACAGTGAAAACAGACCTGTAGTTTTTAATTGTTCCCCTTATTTAAAAGTGAAGTCATGTCTGTTTGCCATGTCCGTTTTAGAGAAAATGCCTTCAACAAATATATGTAAATATATACATATTTTGAATATACACATATACATTTTTACAAAATTACATTGTATATTCCATTGTCTTACGGTTTCTGTTTGACATATTTGTCTATGTCCACTTTTGTGCAAGTCATATTTATACATATTGTTACAACTTGGCATATGTTCCTGACCAAATCAATACCTAATGATTCAGCCCCAGTGGGCAGAAATCAATCTTTGCGTGTATTTCATTGCACTCAATAAAGTTTTATATACACATTCAATTTTTACAACTTTATGCATTTCTTGCAAGAACACGCTATACATACTTTTGAAATTATTAATTTTGTAAAACATTTTTTAATAATTTGCCAAACTGTGCCTTCTAATTTAGCCCAAGCGGGCATTCCCTGTGGGCTGGCTCACCTAAGATGTATTGGGGGCACTATATACATTTCATTGACTTGGGTCTGTTCCTAAATAACCCATCACTCCCATGTGTGCTATGTGAACTTAAAATTATGTTATTTTACAATTTTGTACAGCTGGTTTACACAATATATACAATATTCTGATACCTACAACTGACTGTGCAGAGCTTCTTCTATGTTTAGACCTTCCGGGTATTTGGAATTCAATTCTATGATAAAGCAGGACTCAAGTTTTCTTCGTTTTTTTCTCCCTGTTTCCAACGCGTTTATCAGCTTCCACCGCATCTATCACATAATATGTGAGACCTTTGCTATTTTTATTGTGAAATTTCTAAAAATGAAGCGCAACTGATTGCGTGCGATCGCCATTTTTAATTGCCAGTACATGCTGAAGAACTCTCCTATGCATTTCTAAGATAGTGCTGCCTATGTACCTCAGGCCACATGGGCACTGGAGCACATAGACAGCAAAATCTGTTTTGCAGGTAAATTTACCTCTGATGTTTTTCATTTCGGTAGATAAACCTGATTTGTGTTGAGTGGTGTTTATTCCGTGCTGGCATGCTTTACATTTCGGACATTTCAGGGACCCATTCTTTCTAGTTAACCAGGTTGCCTTGGATTGATGCTGTTTTAAGCTGTTTTTTACTAGAATTTGTTTGAATGATTTCACATGTCCAAAGGTTATTTGTGGTCTTTGTGCCACAACTTTACCCAATATAGAATCATTTTTGATTACATGCCAAAGTTTATTTACAATACTCCTTAACCTGTCCTGCTGAGCACTGTATTTAGTTATAAAACAGCCCTGGTTTCTCGAGATCTTCAACTTATTCTTATGTGTGTTTTTAGTTTTATCAAATAGAATCTCCTCTCTTTTCTTTTTTTCTACTTTTATCATTGCTTCATCGATCCATTTGTTTGGATATCCTCTACTGGAGAATCTGCGTTTAAGATGGGAAAGTTCTCTCTTTGTCTCCTCCTCATCACTGCAATTACGTTTCATTCTTAGGCATTCCCCAAACGGAAGACTTCTTTTCAAATTAGTAGGGTGAAAGCTGGTTTTATGTAGCAACGTATTACCAGCTGTTGGTTTCCTATACAGCTTAGTTGCTAACCTGCCGTCTTTGATGTATACTGTAAGGTCCAGTAAATTGACACTATGTTTACTAATCTCACTAGTAAAGATAAGATTAAGATTATTGTGCTGTTTTTTGTCAATAAAAGTTTTAGCTTCTAATTCATAGTAGGCTTTTTGTTGCTGTACATTTTGTGAATTTTTATTTTTGATTTTTTCTTTGCCAGTGTGAATACATACATTTTTCAATTCATTTGTTACCAGTTCATAATATACATCAGTAGCGTCTCTTACTGACATCCAAGTGAACCTTGAGTTTGTTGGAGCTTTTCCTTCCATCTCAATGCCCTCTTCTTGGGTTAACAGTGGGGCAGCATTGTTGGTTTCAAGCTCTCTCAATTCCAACATCAAGTTCATATCATCCACAGTCAATTCTCTTTGAGGAAATGTGTCACCCTGTGACGTTAGTGACTGTCTGGTAGATGGACTTAAAAGGAAATATTTTTTCAATTTCAATGTTCGTATAAATTTGAACAAGTCGATTCTTGTTTGTACATAATCTATATCTGCTTCTGGACAAAACGATAATCCCAATTTTAGGATTTCTTGCTCTTGATCTGAAAGGGTGATGTTCTTGAGATTTAAAATAGAGACTGTAATAGTATCTTCTACTTCTGGTTGCCTCTCAATTTCTCCTGTTTGTTTCCTCCTGGTTGTCCCTTTCCGCCTCTTGTTCCTCTGCCTCTTCCTCTTCTTCTTGGAGGCTTGGTTGTCTGTATTGGTGGCCTTGGTCTTAAATTGAACCATCTCTCTTCCCTTAAAAAACAGAACTCATCTACGACTGTTGGTACTGGCCTGGTGATCCTAACACTAGGATCATCTTCCAAGTCCGTATCAACTTCCGAACTCTGAAGACTGCTTTGTCCTGATTGTGCTTCTTGCAGGGCTGTAGTCCCACTTGATAACTTTTGTTTCGGAATTGTATCAAATTTTTTGGCAAAAGTATACATTTGACCTCTGTCGCAGTCTTGTTTGTCACGCAAACATATCTGCGCTTTTCTTTCCTTTATTGTTGTTTCTAAATTACGCAATCTTTCTTTCACTTCTGTCGGAAATTTTGTGACTTTTTCTTGATCAGGTTCTGCATTTAAGATTACTAGCAGGGCACCTATTTCTTTGATGATTTTCTGTTTATCTATGTCTGCGTATTTTATTAGAATTGCCAACATCCTACTTTAGGCATTGTTGTTGTTGGCACCCCATACGTGCAACATTTCTGGATTTGTATCCTCATAGCTGGTGGCGACCATAATGCGTAGCCCCCTTGGAACCCGTTGTACTTCCAGATAGCGTTGCAAAGATTTCGACTCCCACCATTTGGACATTTCTACTTGTAAATTCTCCAGATGTTTTAGGTATGCCCCTTGGTATATTTTTTTAATACCCCACTTGCAATATCTGATCTAGATGCACTCACTGCACTTGTACACTCATTGTAAAAAATCAGGAGTGCTGCTTCTTCCCGTTCTCTAAGATCTGAGGCCGACATTTTAAATATTGTGAAGGACAGATCCTTTTTGCACCCCAACCGCTGGTTTACCTTGTGCTTCAATGCTACAGGCAACACTGCTTTACTCACTCCCCTGCTCACATTCTCAGTGCAGCCTCACCTGAATTTCGTAAACGTCCTCCGCATGTCTTCCAACTCTTCGGGCGACGTTCAACAACTCAGCGAGACACTGTCCAATACCCAACTACTCCAGTCTTTCATGCAATGAGAGACAGGCGATAAAACGATTCCTTTTCTTTTCTCCCTCAAATACAATTACCGCCACCAAACCGTTAGTTGCGTCGTCCCGTCGGACCCTCAGGGAGTAGGTCTGTACAATATGCAAATTACTCCTTTAATACGTGCAGTGTTTGAAATATGACTTGCACAAAAGTGGACAAAGCCAAATATGTCAAACAGAAACCGTTAGGCAATGGAATATACAATGGTATTTTGTAAATATGTATATATGTATATTCAAAATATGTATAAATGTACATATATTTGTTGAAGGCATTTTCTCTAAAACGGACATGCTAAACAGACATGACTTCACTTTTGAATAAGGGGAACAATGAAAAACTACAGGACTGTTTTCACTGTTTATGGTTGTGTAGTTTTCACGTGACACTGAACTTTCACTGTTTAAAAATGGCAATGTCATTCCTGGCTTGTTAAAAAGTAATTTGCATATTGTACAGATATACTCCCTGAGGGTCCGACAAGCCAACGCGACTCACGGTTTGGTGGTGGCGATTGTGTGTGTGTGTGTATATATATGTATATATATGTATATATATGTATATATATATATATATATATATATATATATATATTCACTGAAAAAACCATAGGTTTCACACCAGTTATAGTTAGGAATTAGCATTTAAAAAACCTTACAAATTCACTGAAAAAACCATAGGTTTCACACCAGTTATAGTTAGCTGGAAATTTTACTGATATAAAACCATTGAAATTCCCACGTTATAGTTAGTCGGACTCACTATAACTTGCGCGTACAATGCACTGCTGATGACGTCACATATTACATCACTCATGACATGGTCAGTGACATCACTCATGACATCACTGATGACACCATCCAGTGAATGTGTGTCTTTCTGAAAAATAACTTTGTTTTATATATGTATTTGTAAAGGTCGATGGAAGAATAAATGTTTAAATACGTGTGTAAATGGATGTTTTTTTAAAAAAAAATTGGTTGGGTAACTGGCTTATTACGTGTATCTTAGTGAATACATATATTAGCGAGTATTGTTTAAATATTTAAATGTTTGTATCAGTGTTTCTCTTTGTGTATAAGTGGCTGCAGGGGTTGGTGACTGACTCACTGTTTGTATGTGTTTTGAAGACAGCATATGTGCAGGACTGTATGGGTGGATGAGTGTGTATATGTGTGTGTTAGTGAGTGAATGACTGTCTCACTAGTGTCTTCATTAGTAACGACATATGTTTTAATCTAGTATATGTGAGTATTGATGTATATAAGTGAGTATAGTATATATAGTGAGAGATTGTAGAAGTTCCTGTTTAAATAAGTATGTGTTTCTATAAGTGATTGTTTAGGAGAGTAAGTATGGGTAAGTTTCCTTAGAAGTAAGGTGGTAGTGTGTGTATAAATGTATATGCAAATAAATGGATGTTCAATAGTTTATTTGCATGTGTGAGTATGTGTGTGAGTAACTTTTGGATGACTGCTGATGTGTAACAGGATGTATAGGTGTATCACTACATATGATGAGTGAGTATATATGAGTGACTATATAGAACTGTTGGTGAATGAGTGGATGTGTATATAGATGGTGGAATTACTGAATTGGTTGTTGTTACTGGTTTGGGTATCTCCATTTTTTCGAAAATGTTTGTTTCTATTTTTGAATATGTGTTTCAAGCGTTACATTACACTGAAATTAGGTCTGTCACTCTGTCACAAGGATGGTGTCATCAGTGATGTCATGAGTGATGTCACTGACCATGTCATGAGTGATGTAATATGTGACGTCATCAGCAGTGCATTGTACGCGCAAGTTATAGTGAGTCCGACTAACTATAACGTGGGAATTTCAATGGTTTTATATCAGTAAAATTTCCAGCTAACTATAACTGGTGTGAAACCTATGGTTTTTTCAGTGAATTTGTAAGGTTTTTTAAATGCTAATTCCTAACTATAACTGGTGTGAAACCTATGGTTTTTTCAGTGAATTTCATAGGTTTTTTTAATGCTAATTCCTAACTATAACTGGTGTGTAACCTATGGTTTTTTCAGTGAATTTCATAGGTTTTTTTAATGCTAATTCCTAACTTTTTATACAGACTCATACCTATGTGTTTTTTAGTGAATTGCTAAAGTATGTTTTTGTAAAAATGAACACTATAATGTATATTGAGATAATATTTTTAATTTAAAATATTTTTTTTTTATATTTCACTTTGGTGCGCTTTCGGTGCGCGCACCGGTGCGCGTACCGTCAGCGCACTAACAAAAAAAAAGAAAAAAAAAATGAAGGAGGGACTGTGTAATAGATAGTAAGACAGATAAAAAGTGTAAAAGGAAGTAACTGAGAAAAGAAAAATGAATAAGGGAGCAAAAGAAAGAAGAAATAGGAAGAACACTAAAGTAGAGGTTAAGGGAGAATATAAATGGATATTGAAAGTAAAAAGAAGGACAGTTAAGTATGAGAATGACAGGTAGTGACGGAATCAGAGGAAAAGAATAGCAGCGATTGAGGGAAAGTAAATATCAGTGAATATAAGTAAAGAGGGGTGAAAGAGGGTACATATAAGTGAATAAGGGCAACACATGGGGAGTAATAGAGAGAAAGAAGAGAGAGAGTAAAAGAAAGACAAAAGGAAGAACTAACTGAACTACAGTACAATGAGTGTGAAAGAAAAAAAAATGGAGAAAGAGAAAGAGGGTTAGGAAACTAAAGCAGTGGTACTAAGAGAATATAAAAAAGATAAAAAGTGGTGGAAGGAACTGAGGAAATGCAGATAGTTCCTATTAGATTAAGAAGTTGTGAATGAAGTACAGTAAAGAAACAGCAATGAAAAAAGAGTGTAAATTAGTAAAGAGAGGTAAATAAGGGTGAAAAAGAAAATGAGTGCATAACAATGTGAACACAATATAAATTACATAATGCAAACTACACAATAACTTCTACAATATGTTACATTATTTATTTTTGCTGTTCTCAGAATATATTGAATTCCACTTAAATTAGTGAGTTCAAAGTCTTCATCATATAACAGCGGGAAAAAAAAAACACAATCTAAAAGATTGTGTTTAAAAAAACCCATTCAAACATACATCTCATATATGTACACTAATCTTTGATTCACTTACTTTTCCATGAGGCCAAGTAGAAGATAGTGAAGGTCCTTTTGGTAGAAAAAAAGTCTGCTGTTCCTTATGAGTTCCATTTCATCGACTTCCTATGAAAAAAGATCTAAAAACATCATACCATACACAATCCTCACGGCCAATTTGTGTCTGATATATCGGTATTTTTTACTTTGAGATCCACTTAAAGTATCTACATGAGATAAATAATTTCAAATATTAGATTAACTAACTAACTAACTAACTTTTATTAACTATTCCCGTCTTCAAAGGCCAATTCCCTTTACTAAAACTTTGGTTTTAAAAACACTAGATAAGAATTTGTAGAGTCATAAGGCAAACGTTGTTTATAAGTTAAATGAGAATCATTGCAGTAACTCCATCCATTTTCAGATTTTAAGTAGCATGTATAATGTCCTGAGGTGGTCGAAGGTCCATCATGATAAATAATAGCTTCAGTTGTAAAGGTCCTTCCAGAAATTGATAACTGAGAAGCCACAAAATTTTTGATAGAAGTTGTCAATTTAGTTCCATCAGGTCTACATCGTTGGAAAACTAAAATGATATACTGCCCATACCTTTGTATAAATAATGTGGACAGCATTGTACAGTTACATTGGGTACACACCATATTATGATCTGCTGCTTTAACTAGATTTTTAAAAGACACTGATTTACAGTCTGGTAAAGTCAAATATATAAATCTTTCAGTGTCTATTGTAGTAGTACTTGATAAACTACAATTGTGGCAGTCATGCTGCCATTGATAAGAAAGACTGAAAAGATTATCTACATCTACACCTTCATCTTCCAAAACACCAAACATATACATTAAAAATTCCTGACAATCCTGCTGAATGTTCTGTGAAAATTTATCTTGACCAGAACACAAATCTAAAATATTTCGAATTTCTGTTACACTTTCTATTTGTGCTGTAACACTGCTACATTTCTGAAACACAGAATTCAATAAACCACACAATCTTTGATCCCGATTTTCAACAATCTGTTCTTGTAAACTTTTAAGAAAAAAAACAACATTAACCACTACATTAGCATAGCAGTTGACACCAGAACTGTTTTCAAACTGAAATCCAACAACATTTTCTCCACAATTCTTTTTCTTCCTGTTTTCAATTACAGTTTTCTCTACTTTTTGTCTTTTTGCAACTACCTCACTACAATTATCCTCATTTCTTCTTTTTCGGCCTACCACACGTTTTTCAAACAGAGGATATTGAGGCAAATGTGGAGCATACTCTCTTCTTAACCTATTGTATTCTTTAACACAATCTAGATCGGCAGAAATATTTGTCTCATCACATGCAATCAAATACAATCCTGATAAAGTTCTGACTCGAGATAATGCCACATATGCCATACCCTCTTTAAACACAGATCTTCCAATGTTCACCAATGCACTATCTACACTTAAACCTTGAGATTTATGAATTGTCACTGCATACGCCAAACAAACAGGAAACTGTTTTCGGCGAACATATAAGTCTTTTACAAGTAAAAATCTAGCAGAACAACGACTTATTTGTTGTACTTGTTCAATGCCATCAAATTTTATTTTTAAAAATTCAATTCCATCTCTATTTCTGTAATTCACAAAATCAACAACATAACCCATTGCTCCATTTACCAGACCGCTTTCAACATTTAAATTCCTTCTCAAAATGATACGACAATTTAAACACACATTCAGAGTCTTTTCAAAACCAGCTGTTTTTGAAATACTTTTCTCCAATGAATGCAATTTAATTTTCAAATTTTCTGACAAAACAATTGTTGCACCCATATGCTCTATTTTATCTATTGCTTCTAGTTTCACAATCTCTTCATTTTCTAAGTCTAACATTTTTTGGTTGAAGATGGAACATTCTTGCAGAGTTGGCATCAAACATATCCCAGATTTCTTCTCAGTCATTTTTTTAAAAATATTCTCTGGAAGAATGTTTTCATTTGGATACAAATTTGAAATTAATCGACTATGCAAAGCTTTTTTCCCTTTCTCAGTCATTTTTCCAATTCTTACATCTTGTAGAATATTTTTATAATCTTCATCCTTGGCCTGTCGCATATTTTGAAGCAGTTCAGCATATTTAAAATTTAGCCATATATTAACATTTCCAATGCTTCCAAGGGACTTCCTGGTATCTTCATGCGTGAGCATTTTAAACACTGGTTGTCCTTTTACTGGAGTCAACTGCAATAGATCTCCAAAAACAATAATGTGTTTTCCTCCAAATAACACATCATAGTCTGTTTTAAGAATTTCTTGCATTCTCAAATGCACAAAAGCAAGCATTAGATTTGAGACCATGCTTACTTCATCTATGATAAGAAGTTTCATTTTCTTCAAGACTCTTGAAACTTCAGAACACGCATCTCCAGATAGCTTGTTGTAATGCAATTTATTATCATGTTCAACTGGCAGCATCAATAAACGATGTAGAGTAATCCCTTTAATGTTATGTGCTGCCAGACCAGTTGGAGCAGTTACAACACAAGACAGTGGTGAATCAGTCCTTTTCTGCAGATAACTTGCAACGGCTTTAATTAGAAAACTTTTTCCTGTCCCCGCTTCTCCACTTACATACAGTCGGACAGGGTCAAATAATATACATGAGCACTCTTTTTTCTCATGTCTGAATCCATGTTCAATCTGCTCTGTGACTTCATCATATATCTTTTTCTGCTCAATGTTTAGTTGCGTTACCAAATCTTCTAAGTTAACTCCATCCTCTTGAGCTTGTTCCATAGCTCTTTCCACCTCATCCATGGCAGTGGCAGCTTCATTTTGGATAATTGGTCCTCCTAGTGGATCCTGGCTCAATGAAGTAGAACTCTGACTATCTTGAGAACTGTTTCTAGCTATCTCTTCAGCAATTGTGGTTTCTTGCTCCATTTCTTCATTCAACATTTGCAGATAATTTAGAAAAATAGGACATTCTATGGTATCCTTAGTTGCATTAAAAGAGTCTTCATAACAGAGAAAATCTCCAAGTAGTTCCTCTTCTGTACGCCATGGCTTAAAGAGTTGCAAAAGAGCTAAGTAGTAAAATTCTCTTTTGTCTGGAACTTCACAACTCAATTTTCGATGATTAATCAAATGGCCTTTTTTCTGCTTCACTAGACATCCTTCATAGCCAATGAGTGCATATTTTCCATTATTGATATCTTCTGTGATGTTCCTCTTATAACTGTAGTTTTGAAGAACTTCATACAAACATGTGTTCTCAAGGTGAGTACTTCTATTTGGATAGTATGTATCCAACATATTTGTCTTCAAAATATCTGTACTGTTTGGTTCTTTTTCCGCCAAATATTCAATTTCTTGTACAGATTTCAAAACTCGGTTTCGTGTGGCAGCAAGACCAAGACTCACCCAAATGATTGTTCTTGATTTGGCATAGAGACTTGCTGATGATAACCGATCAGAACATTCATATGCTCCAATTTCTCGATGCGACAACATCTTCAGACTGAAACTGTATAATTTCTTGCTTAGACTCTTTTCATGTGAAATGTCCTCCCACATTTCCTTCAGTTCTGTCTTTTCTTTTTTGGTGATGTAAGATGTCACATATCGAGCCACAGCAATAGAGTTGTCAGCAACGAACTGAATATCCATGTTAGCATTCCACATGGACAAAATCACTGGGTTGTAATCGTTGATGTACTTAGATTCTTCATTTCTTTTCAAATTATATGTGTTTTTGGGAGATTTTCTCGTCACAGTATGTCGTAGAGATGACATCAAATTATTTACTCTTCCCTTAGAAATCACTGGTCGAGGAAATGCAAAACGACATTTCGTGTAGTACTTTTCCTTGTTTTTAAATTTTCGACGACAGTACTTTCCACAACGATGAGATTGAAAACGTAAAACTTGTTGCCTTAAATTGTTTTCTTCAGTAGATTTTGGAACAGCACATGTTGAATACTCTTCAATGAAACTCATCACTGTTTCATCTGAATCTGTTCCAAATTTGGGTGCATCTTTAATCCACAACAACATATGTATATGAGGAGCACCTCTCGCTTGATATTCCTTCCTCCAAAAGAAATCCAAAACCTCTCCAAGGGGAGGATTTTTTTTGTTGGTAATAAAAGACATCATAGCTTCAAATCTATGATTAAAATATCTGCAAACATTCACTGGATCTAAAGAACACAGTTCTCCTGGTGTTTTCAATTCTATATTTGGTATGTTTTCATTTGCCTCTCGTAGAAATTGAAGTAAATCGTCCCATGCATACTCAGCACAGCTAAGAGTGAGGAACCATGTAGGAGTTCCTAAGTTTCTTAGCATACATTTCAATTCTCCATGACGACGAAACCAATACTCATTGGTTCCACGTTGACATGCCATGAGATTGATTAGCTGAGATTCCAAAATACTGTCTTGCAGATTAACTTTCTCCATAAAGTCCCTTGCACATACATTTTGCAAATGAGGTCCACTTTTTAATATATGATTAACTGCATAAGAAAGCCCAGACAAATCACTTTCAAACAGTAGATGAAATAAATATGGAATGCATTGACGAAACCTTGGATCTTCTGCATATAATCTTAGAGTCCGGTATTCAGCTGCAGGAATTTGAACTGGTCGATCATCATATCGTCCACCACAACCTGTTGGAAATAATTGTGGAAAACAACGAGCTTCCAAACTTTCTTCCCATACACTAATGGGACTTCCTTTTGCTGCCTTCATTTGAAACAAGTCAATTGCATTTCCCATTACTTCTTTGGAATGCAAAGGATGAACAGTATAATGTTCATATATTTCTTCAGTTCTAGACACATCAACTTTTTCAATTTGACCAACTGAAGAATCACTATCTTCTTCTGTAGCTGTTTCCTCAACTCCAACACTTACATGTTTGTAGTACTCATTGTTTTTAACTAAATACAACGTTGCCTTCTTGACTTTTTTAACATCCACTAAATCTTGCCAAATTTTCTTACTCTTTGTTGGAACCCCATTAACTAGAATAACTAAAGGATCTTCTTCTACTCTTTCTACACCAATTGTATTAATATTTTTCTTTACATCTAGAGGCAAATAAACAACTCTTCCCTTTAATCCTCTCAGTAAATCTGATGGAGGCAATTTCCCTGTCTTAGGCTCCATGCGTACAATAGCCTGAAAAGGATGGACACATTGAATCAAAATAGATTCATAAGTATTTAGATCCATCAATTCAGAAGGAATATCTATCAACTGAAGATTATTATAAACTGCTCTTGCAGGCATTCTATTTTCATTTAATTTTTTCAAACAATAAGTGCAAATACGCTGATCCAAACTCAAATCAAAAGAATTCTCCACCAACAAATAACTTACAAAATCCTCCCATTCACTATTATTTTCCAATTCACTTTTTGCATATAAATCAACTAACCTAGTCTGAATTTTATAATGAGTCCGTCGACAACACACACAAGTTACATTAGGCCTCTCACTTGATTTCACCTTAAACTTGATAATTTCCTCATCAAACTTTTCAATACTTGAAATTTGTCCATTATCTTCTGCATTGCCATCCATTACTATATCTATTTCTACACTGTCCTCTTTGTTCCCAAAATAACAAAACTCAATTTCTTCACAAATAGTCTTCACATCCACTTCAGATCCATGCAAAAGAGCACTATTTAACTGTTTAAGCTTAAGTGCAGGACTTTTTGCATAATACAACTTCCTCACTAATTTCCTTACGTTATTATGATGCACTGCTAACATCCTAAAATGATGAAAAACACTCCGACAAACTTTTCTAGAAAGACATGCTAGTGAATGCCCTTGCAAACCTGTGCTTTCTCTCACTCTGCAAGGATCTAACTCTTGCAGGATCTTCATTTTTTGTTTGAGACTTTTTTTACTATATGTACGTAAGAAATTTCGAAGCAAATCAATTGATTCCTGTCGCACACTACAAATACTACTGCATTTCCATGTGTACACTGGACCCTTAGTACGTCTCCCTAAAACTTCATCAGCTAACACCTCTTCTGCATCTCTAGGTACAAGTTTCTCTTTTTCCATCACACAACTATCTTTCACCTCATAGGCACGACCACTGGTGTCAACCGCATGCACCAAATCATTTTCCTGAAAGTAACTCTCCTCATTAAAAAAAGGCTCAGAACTTGAACTATGCATCCATTCACCAGAAAATACTTCACAAAAATTACTCCGATTAATAATTCTTTTCCATCTACTGTTCGATTTGAAAACATCCATTGCCTTATTAAGTATCCTAATTCTATTGATTATTAAAATAAATAATTTTTTCTTAACTTCAAAAGCCTGATCAACAATCTTTTCTACACTTTTCTTTTTCTTGTAAAAAGCAGCTTTTAGTTTACTTTTCTTTTCATTTTTTAGCAAATTTAAAACTACCCTATTGCGAAACATTCGCCTACGAATGTCCCTAAAAACATTTACCCTTCTATTGCTAACCATTCTCTTCTCTCCTGGTCCAATGGAAACATTTTTTGTGGGCTTCTCTTTCCTTTTTAGATTTGTTGACTTTTTCTGTATATTCACATTAGCAATTTCATTTTTTTTCCTACGACATATGTTACGAAGAAAAGACTTAATTGGCTTACCAGAAGCTTTTCTGGTGTTTTTTGAAGTAGTTGTTGAAGAGGATTCCATAAACTCTGTTGTTGATGTTCTCCTTTTCCGTATGGTATTTTTGATTTTTCTTTGCCTTGAAGGCATTTTTGCTTGCTTTTCAGAAGTTGATTTGAATCTGTTGTTCTGTTAAAAAAACACATGAAAGACCACTATTAGCAAACAACAAAGTAATGTTAAAAAGCAAACAATATAAACAATAAATTGCAACATATTTAAGTTTATACAATAGCAACTCATGGCTTTATTTTTAAAGGCCTTGCGCCACCAGTGCGTCACTTATTACCCATGTTTAAAGTCAAGCATCAGCTGCACATGGCATTCATAAATAAGGGCCAAATGCAAATACCAATCAATTGCACCCAAAAATCGATTTTTCAATAACATGTAAGAAACACTGCGCAAAACCTAAGTACAACCACTCAATATCATCAAACAAAGTCAGGGTCTGATTTATAAAGGCCTTGCGCCACCAGTGCGTCACTTATTACCCATGTTTAAAGTCTTGCATCGGCTGCACATGGCAATCATAAATAAGGGCCAAATACATATACCAATCAATTGCACCCAAAAATCGATTTTTGAATAACATGTAAGAAACACTGTGCAGAACCTATGTACAACCAATCAATATCATCAAACAAAGTCAGGGCCTTATTTATGAAAGCCTTGCGCCACCAGTGTGTCACTTATTACCCATGTTTAAAGTCATGCATCAGTTGCACATGGCAATCATAAATAAGGGCCAAATACATATACCAATCAATTGCACCCCAAAATCGATTTTTCAATAACATGTAAGAAACACTGCGCAAAACCTAAGTACAACCACTCAATATCATCAAACAAAGTCAGGGCCTTATTTATGAAAGCCTTGCGCCACCAGTGCGTCACGTATTACCCATGTTGAAAGTCATGCATCGGCTGCACATGGCAATCATAAATAAGGGCCAAATACATATACCAATCAATTGCACCCAAAAATCGATTTTTGAATAGCATGTAAGAAACACTGCGCAAAACCTAAGTACAACCACTCAATATCATCAAACAAAGTCAGGGCCTTATTTATGAAAGCCTTGCGCCACCAGTGCATCACGTATTACCCATGTTGAAAGTCATGCATCGGCTGCACATGGCAATCATAAATAAGGGCCAAATACATATACCAATCAATTGCACCCAAAAATCAATTTTTGAATAACATGTAAGAAACACTGCGCAGAACCTATGTACAACCAATCAATATCATCAAACAAAGTCAGGGCCTTATTTATGAAAGCCTTGCGCCACCAGTGCGTCACGTATTACCCATGTTTAAAGTCATGCATCGGCTGCACATGGCAATCATAAATAAGGGCCAAATACATATACCAATCAATTGCACCCAAAAATCGATTTTTGAATAGCATGTAAGAAACACTGCGCAAAACCTAAGTACAACCACTCAATATCATCAAACAAAGTCAGGGCCTTATTTATGAAAGCCTTGCGCCACCAGTGCGTCACGTATTACCCATGTTGAAAGTCATGCATCGGCTGCACATGGCAATCATAAATAAGGGCCAAATACATATACCAATCAATTGCACCCAAAAATCAATTTTTGAATAACATGTAAGAAACACTGCGCAGAACCTATGTACAACCAATCAATATCATCAAACAAAGTCAGGGCCTTATTTATGAAAGCCTTGCGCCACCAGTGCGTCACTTATTACCCATGTTTAAAGTCATGCATCAGCTGCACATGGCAATCATAAATAAGGGCCAAATACATATACCAATCAATTGCACCCAAAAATCGATTTTTGAATAACATGTAAGAAACACGGCGCAGAACCTAAGTACAACCAATCAATATCATCAAACAAAGTCAGGGCCTTATTTATGAAAGCCTTGCGCCACCAGTGCGTCACTTATTACCCATGTTTAAAGTCATGCATCAGCTGCACATGGCAATCATAAATAAGTGCCAAATACATATACCAATCAATTGCACCCAAAAATCGATTTTTGAATAACATGTAAGGAACACTGCACAGAACCTAAGTACAACCACTCAATATCATCAAACAAAGTCAGGCCTTATTTATGAAAGCCTTGCGCCACCAGTGCGTCACTTATTACCCATGTTTAAAGTCATGCATCAGTTGCACATGGCAATCATAAATTAGGGCAAAATACATATACTAATCAATTGCACCCAAAAATCAATTTTACAATAACATGTAAGAAACACGGCGCAGAACCTAAGTACAACCAATCAATATCATCAAACAAAGTCAGGGCCTTATTTATGAAAGCCTTGCGCCACCACTGCGTCACGTATTACCCATGTTGAAAGTCATGCATCGGCTGCACATGGCAATCATAAATAAGGGCCAAATACATATACCAATCAATTGCACCCAAAAATCGATTTTTGAATAACATGTAAGGAACACTGCACAGAACCTAAGTACAACCACTCAATATCATCAAACAAAGTCAGGGCCTTATTTATGAAAGCCTTGCGCCACCAGTGCGTCACGTATTACCCATGTTTAAAGTCATGCATCGGCTGCACATGGCAATCATAAATAAGGGCCAAATACATATACCAATCAATTGCACCCAAAAATCGATTTTTGAATAGCATGTAAGAAACACTGCGCAAAACCTAAGTACAACCACTCAATATCATCAAACAAAGTCAGGGCCTTATTTATGAAAGCCTTGCGCCACCAGTGCGTCACGTATTACCCATGTTGAAAGTCATGCATCGGCTGCACATGGCAATCATAAATAAGGGCCAAATACATATACCAATCAATTGCACCCAAAAATCAATTTTTGAATAACATGTAAGAAACACTGCGCAGAACCTATGTACAACCAATCAATATCATCAAACAAAGTCAGGGCCTTATTTATGAAAGCCTTGCGCCACCAGTGCGTCACTTATTACCCATGTTTAAAGTCATGCATCAGCTGCACATGGCAATCATAAATAAGGGCCAAATACATATACCAATCAATTGCACCCAAAAATCGATTTTTGAATAACATGTAAGAAACACTGTGCAGAACCTATGTACAACCAATCAATATCATCAAACAAAGTCAGAGCCTTATTTATGAAAGCCTTGCGCCACCAGTGCGTCACTTATTACCCATGTTTAAAGTCATGCATCAGCTGCACATGGCAATCATAAATAAGTGCCAAATACATATACCAATCAATTGCACCCAAAAATCGATTTTTGAATAACATGTAAGGAACACTGCACAGAACCTAAGTACAACCACTCAATATCATCAAACAAAGTCAGGCCTTATTTATGAAAGCCTTGCGCCACCAGTGCGTCACTTATTACCCATGTTTAAAGTCATGCATCAGTTGCACATGGCAATCATAAATTAGGGCAAAATACATATACTAATCAATTGCACCCAAAAATCAATTTTACAATAACATGTAAGAAACACGGCGCAGAACCTAAGTACAACCAATCAATATCATCAAACAAAGTCAGGGCCTTATTTATGAAAGCCTTGCGCCACCAGTGCGTCACGTATTACCCATGTTGAAAGTCATGCATCGGCTGCACATGGCAATCATAAATAAGGGCCAAATACATATACCAATCAATTGCACCCAAAAATCGATTTTTGAATAACATGTAAGGAACACTGCACAGAACCTAAGTACAACCACTCAATATCATCAAACAAAGTCAGGGCCTTATTTATGAAAGCCTTGCGCCACCAGTGCGTCACTTATTACCCATGTTTAAAGTCATGCATCAGCTGCACATGGCATTCATAAATAAGGGCCAAATACATATACCAATCAATTGCACCCAAAAATCGATTTTTCAATAACATGTAAGAAGCACTGTGCAGAACCTATGTACAACCAATCAATATCATCAAACAAAGTCAGAGCCTTATTTATGAAAGCCTTGCGCCACCAGTGCGTCACTTATTACCCATGTTTAAAGTCATGCATCAGCTGCACATGGCAATCATAAATAAGGGCCAAATACATATACCAATCAATTGCACCCAAAAATCGATTTTTGAATAACATGTAAGGAACACTGCACAGAACCTAAGTACAACCACTCAATATCATCAAACAAAGTCAGGCCTTATTTATGAAAGCCTTGCGCCACCAGTGCGTCACTTATTACCCATGTTTAAAGTCATGCATCAGTTGCACATGGCAATCATAAATTAGGGCAAAATACATATACTAATCAATTGCACCCAAAAATCGATTTTTCAATAACATGTAAGAAACACGGCGCAGAACCTAAGTACAACCAATCAATATCATCAAACAAAGTCAGGGCCTTATTTATGAAAGCCTTGCGCCACCAGTGCGTCACTTATTACCCATGTTTAAAGTCATGCATCAGCTGCACATGGCATTCATAAATAAGGGCCAAATACATATACCAATCAATTGCACCCAAAAATCGATTTTTGTTTAACATGTAAGAAGCACTGTGCAGAACCTATGTACAACCAATCAATATCATCAAACAAAGTCAGAGCCTTATTTATGAAAGCCTTGCACCACCAGTGCGTCACTTATTACCCATGTTTAAAGTCATGCATCAGCTGCACATGGCAATCATAAATAAGGGCCAAATACATATACCAATCAATTGCACCCAAAAATCGATTTTTGAATAACATGTAAGGAACACTGCACAGAACCTAAGTACAACCACTCAATATCATCAAACAAAGTCAGGCCTTATTTATGAAAGCCTTGCGCCACCAGTGCGTCACTTATTACCCATGTTTAAAGTCATGCATCAGTTGCACATGGCAATCATAAATTAGGGCAAAATACATATACTAATCAATTGCACCCAAAAATCGATTTTTCAATAACATGTAAGAAACACGGCGCAGAACCTAAGTACAACCAATCAATATCATCAAACAAAGTCAGGGCCTTATTTATGAAAGCCTTGCGCCACCAGTGCGTCACTTATTACCCATGTTTAAAGTCATGCATCAGCTGCACATGGCATTCATAAATAAGGGCCAAATACATATACCAATCAATTGCACCCAAAAATCGATTTTTGAATAACATGTAAGGAACACTGCACAGAACCTAAGTACAACCACTCAATATCATCAAACAAAGTCAGGGCCTTATTTATGAAAGCCTTGCGCCACCAGTGCGTCACTTATTACCCATGTTTAAAGTCATGCATCAGCTGCACATGGCATTCATAAATAAGGGCCAAATACATATACCAATCAATTGCACCCAAAAATCGATTTTTCAATAACATGTAAGAAACACTGCACAGAACCTAACTACAACCACTCAATATCATCAAACAAAGTCAGGGCCTCATTTATAAAAGCCTGGCGCCACCAGTGCATCACTTATTACCCATGTTTAAAGTCATGCATCAACTGCACATGGCAATCATAAAAAAGGCCAAATAAAAATACCATTCATTTGCACCCAAAATCGATTTTTAAATAACATGTAAAAAACACTGCGCAGGACTTATATACTAACATACAATTTCACTTCTAAAACATAACTATCTGCTTCCAAATATTCTCCATAGAGAAAATAAATCTCTATCTAAATTAAATGAATCATTACTTACCTTTAGAAATGCTTTTGGAGATTGAAAACAGTGTCAGACACACACACCAATTTTTCTTTAGCAGAGGAAAAGGTGTGCTCTCAATACACTGAAACCAAGACTGGCATAGAAAATCTCTATCTTTGTACACATATGCCTTAATTCAACCAATGAAAACTCTTCCCTCACTATTTTCAAACCAACACCCATCCCCCTCTCAAACCTTTCTATCTGTTACCATAGCAACTCCCTCCTAACTGAACTCTAAGGTTCAAAAGTTTATCTTACAATGTTGCAAATTAACTCAGCAAGGATGTTTGACCTGTCAATACAGCAGCCTATACAGGGTATTTTTGCTTTTGGTGACTTTTTTTAAACCATTCAAATTGCTTCTTTCACACAACATAACCATACACCCTAACTTTCAGTTTTCAACTATCTGAATCCACCAATCATTGCTAGTGATTCAAGAGCACAGAAACTCCACAATTATTTTTTTGTGAACTCCTACTGTTCCAACTGCCATTTCATTCCCACACTTCATCTGACTGGACCAGAACCTTCTCACATCATGTACTCTGTTTGGGTTATTGGACATAGCTACATCCACTGGGCTCAAAGGTATGCAGCTAGCAGAAATTTTCATAACCTTGATTTATCAAATGTGGAAATCAAGTGGATTGGCCACAGAGGATTAAAATGTCACCAATTGATACCATTGGTGAAAACCTTTTTGCATCTGCCAGAACCTGACCTTATAATTGTGCACTGTGGTGGAAACGATCTAGGCACATTAACTGGGGTAGGTCTGGAAATGCTATTAAAGGACACCTTTCATCAATTGATGATACTTTTTCCCCACACTGCCTTGGTATATTCCAATATATGCCAAAGACAGAAATGGAACTGGTCCAACCAATTTGGTCCACAATTTGAGAAAGCACGGAAACATGTAAATAAATCTGTTTCTGCTTACATGAGAGACTATGGAATGGGTTCATTATACAATAATAACTTGCGTTACAACATGCAAGACATCTACAGAGGAGATGGAGTGCACTTCTCAGATGAGGGGAATAGAATATTCCTCCTGAATTTAAGAATGTGTATTGGAACCTACTTGTAGGTACCTAAATCAACCACAGAACCCAAAAGCTCTTTTCAGAGCTACCCTAACTCTGATCATTCAAAGCGTTTATTTTTTTCTAACTTTTTTCACTATTTTTCACCAAAGTACGCGTACGAGTACGCTTAAAGGTGCGCGCACCGGGCGCTCCCCCCGTGGAAAATTAAAGAATTTTTTTTTTTTTTTTTACGTTTATGAGCCTCCTAAGCCCCCCTCAGAAAACCTAGAGGGTCAAGAAGTCTCTACAGTTCCCCCTTCTATCCATTCCGAACATTGTTTACCCTCCATCTTGTGTCTCGATTGTTCCGAAACACAAAATGGATGGCTCCCGTTACGCTGCCCGTGCGCGTACTGGAGCGCGCACTAGTAAGCGCAAAATAAAAAAAGGTGGGAAAGTAATTTACGGAAAACCCAATGGAGACACTTTCATCAAATATAGAATACGCCCTACTACATAGCAGTCCCTACCATTTGCCCAAATTTGGTGAAATTCCATTGAGACATTTAGGCTACAGGCCTGTCTAAATATCCTGAGGTAAATTACATGACAAAAACACACTTGTAATGTTAGAATTTACAACCAATTAAAAAGTATCTCTCATTTTCTACGATTTTTTCCTGTCGTTTGATTGGTTAAGTACAACAATATATATAAAAGAAGAGAGGGAAACACAGCCATTTTGACTACTGCTTCCTGAAGTACACTTGAAAACAAATTTCACTGTCAACTTCAACTAATTTCTCTAAGGTAACTTCTAATTATGGAAGTATATTGTACACGTTAAGTTTATTTCTTAAAAAATATTCTGTTAGTGATATGCTATCCCTCTTTAATAGTTAGAGATAGACATAGACTTCTCTGTAATAGTTATGGATTGAGTTAGGCTTCTCTGGTATACTAGCTCTACTAATATAGTTAATTTATATGCAATTTTCAGAAAGAAAATGGAAGGAGAAAATAAGGCAAATGATACTTCTATCAAAGTAAAGGTGGAAAAACCAGAAGATGAAAAAAAAGAAGTTGATTTCATGGATGACTCTTTGGATGAACAGTTTATAGAATGTTTGGAAGAAATTGAATCATGTACATATAATTATGAGGAAATTCCGGACAATATTATGTTAGAAATTTTATTAAATTATGAAAAAGAATCAGAGGAATAAATTTATCTTTAATAATTTCAATTGTTTCAGACAATATTCTTTTTTATATGTAATTCATGAAGTATTACCAAAAATGTTTAAAATATAAAGTGAGACTTATAGTATACTGTTCAACTATTTTTCTGTTACATAGTAAGTTTACTCATAGTTACTACCTTTCTCCCACTATATTATCTCATATGAATATTTTACACCTCATTTTCATAAGTGAACAGGACAGACTACTCATGATCCCCTAGAAATTCTCAGGGAGTGCTTAAAAGATCTGTTTCTCCTTTCCAGACAGACTATATTATGAATTCCTTATACCACAAAAAATACAATAACAACATGCAAGATGTCTACAAAGAAGATGGTGAACATTAAATTTAAGTCTCTTCATTAGTACCTACATGTAGGTACTTACATAAAATAAACAAATAAAAAAAAAAAAAAAATTCATAAACATACAATTTTTGAAGTGATTATTTTTCCATAGTACCCTCCCCGATACGCTCCCCCGTGCGCGCACCAGGCGCTTCCCCCGCGAAAATCGAAAAAAAAAAAAAATTTTTTGAGGCCCCGCGGGGCCCTTTAATGGCCCCCATATCAAACCTAGGGGGTCAGGGGGGGTCTACCCTGCCCCCTTATGGTCAATTCCACCCTTTGTTTTTGCCACCTCTTATGACTAGATTTTACCGATAGACAAGATGGCGGCCGCTCCGGACTGTTTAGAATGTTTACAGACAACTGAGAGCCAACCAGCTTTCTGCGCGCAAGTCGCGTGTCGCGCCGGGAGCGCTCACGGGTGCGCGCACCCGAGAGCGCCTATAGATATATATATTTTTTTGAACGTTAATTTCTCAAAATCCACTGAAGCACATATCTTGAGACATAGCAAAGGCACATCGGGCTACCAGTCCCTACAATTTTGCCAAGTTTGGTGGAAATCCATTCAGCCGTTCGGGCTAAAAGTGAAATCGACCGCCCTATGGAAATTAACATGGGGAAAACGCGTTTTGGGACCCCCCTTTTATCTCGGCCCCCGCTTGACGAATCCCCCCCAAACTTTCAGGGAAGGACCGGACCGCCATGAGACCATTTTCCTGAAAATTTCAGGCAGATTCGACAACCGGCGCCAAAGTTATTCAAAATAGAATGTTGAGATTTAACATTGAAAATTATCCTAACTATAACTACCTACTGGCGACCGCCAGTAGGTAATATATATATATATATATATATATATATATATATATATATATATATATATATATATATATATATATATATTTTTTTTTTTATCCAATGTGCCTGTAGCATTTAGGAGGTCACACGACAGAGACTCGCCATGCGGCTTTTACACACTGCCTGCCTCGATCCTCATTTGCATATTTACAAGCCGACGCGTTTCAGGGTTTAAGGACCCCTTCCTCATGGGCTGCCGCATACAAACACCTGAGGCTCGCATTACAATTGTCAGCGTTCTTTATTGACATCACTGCCCTTCAGTGGGGCGTGTGCTTAGTGAAACATTGATGCATGCTGGGACACATAGTTCCTAATGCGAGTTACATTCGTTATCTTAAGGTAAGTTCAAGTGTTCTTTTGCATTTTTAGGCTTAAATCATCTCCTTAGTAGGTTCAGAGTCCCTTGGCAGGCATTCATTAACTTCTGAGTCTCTGTGCTGACACGTCTTGGTTTGTACAAAAACGACAGCCTCACTTACTGGAAACTCCGTGTTTGCTCCAGGTTGTGATGGTGCTCCTCCCCACGGCTAGGCCGCCGTGCGAAATCTTTTTATCCAATGTGCCTGTAGCCTTTAGGAGCCAAGATAATTAGCTCAGAGCGCAGGGCACGAAGCCCACCAGAGGGATTGAAATTATTGCCTAAACAATTGAAATAATGCAGCACCCACCGGAGGGTTTTAATAACAGACGCACTACGAAGACCGGCATGCAACCCACCAAAGGGAGAACACATGACCAATTAAAGCCGTAATGATCGGAAGGTGATGTATACGTGCAGTGGTGTGGTTTGTAAGCTGCTGACTTTCACGGTAACACGCCCATGAAGAAGGAGCAGGAGGCTCCGAAACCGGTCGGCGTAAGAAAGACTGTGCCCATCAAGCTGAGCTTCCTCCCAAATTAAAGTTCTGTGCAACAGGCTGACGTGGTGTGCGTTCCAATTCCTTTTGGGAACCCTGTTGATATTTTTTCGCGGCCCCAAAACCGCGAGGAACTGCACCGCCATCAAAACGATAGATGAGACTGCGTGGGCGGCAATTCTCGACCCGACAGCAGCACGACAGCCAAGATAATTAGCACAGCGTGCATGGCACGGAGCCCACCAGAGGGATTGAAATTATTGCCTAAACAATTGAAATAATGCAGCACCCACCGGAGGGTTTTAATAACAGACGCACTACGAAGACCGGCATGCAACCCACCAAAGGGAGAACACATGACCAATTAAAGCCGTAATGATCGGAAGGTGATGTATACGTGCAGTGGTGTGGTTTGTAAGCTGCTGACTTTCAAGGTAACACGCACATGAAGAAGGAGCAGGAGGCTCCGAAACCGATCGGCGTAAGAAAGACTGTGCCCATCAAGCTGAGCTTCCTCCCAAATTAAAGTTCTGTGCAACAGGCTGACGTGGTGTGCGTTCCAATTCCTTTTGGGAACCCTGTTGATATTTTTTTGCGGCCCCAAAACCGCGAGGAACTGCACCCCCATCAAAACGATAGATGAGACTGCGTGGGCGGCAATTCTCGACCCGACAGCAGCACGACAGCCAAGATAATTAGCTCAGCGCGCATGGCACGGAGCCCACTAGAGGGATTGAAATTATTGCCTAAACAATTGAAATAATGCAGCACCCACCGGAGAGTTTTAATAACAGACGCACTACGAAGACCGGCATGCAACCCACCAAAGGGAGAACACATGACCAATTAAAGCCGTAATGATCGGAAGATGATGTATACGTGCAGGGGTGTGGTTTGTAAGCTTCTGACTTTCAAGGTAACACGCCCATGAAGAAGGAGCATGAGGCTCCGAAACCGGTCGGCGTAAGAAAGACTGTGCCCATCAAGCTGAGCTTCCTCCCAAATTAAAGTTCTGTGCAACAGGCTGACGTGGTGTGCGTTCCAATTCCTTTTGGGAACCCTGTTGATATTTTTTCGCAGCCCCAAAACCGCGAGGAACTGCACCGCCATCAAAACGATAGATGAGACTGCGTGTGCGGCAATTCTCGACCCGACAGCAGCACGACAGCCAAGATAATTAGCTCAGCGCGCAGGGCACGGAGCACACCAGAGGGATTGAAATTATTGCCTAAACAATTGAAATAATGCAGCACCCACCGGAGGGTTTTAATAACAGACGCACTACGAAGACCGGCATGCAACCCACCAAAGGGAGAACACATGACCAATTAAAGCCGTTATGATCGGAAGGTGATGTATACGTGCAGTGGTGTGTAAGCTGCTGACTTTCATGGTAACACGCCCATGAAGAAGGAGCAGGAGGCTCCGAAACCGGTCGGCGTAAGAAAAACTGTGCCCATCAAGCTGAGCTTCCTCCCAAATTAAAGTTCTGTGCAACAGGCTGACGTGGTGTGCGTTCCAATTCCTTTTGGGAACCCTGTTGATATATATATATATATATATATATATATATATATATATATATATATATATATATATATATATATATATATATATATATATATATATATATATATATATATATATATATTTTTTTTTACCTACTGGCGGTCCCCAGAAGGTAGTTATAGTTAGGACCTAGTTATTATAGGAAAACCGCAACATTCTATTCCCAATAACTTTGGCGCCGGTGGAAAAATGTTTGCGCAATTTCCAAAACTCGTGGGGCGCTTTGGTCTGCTCCTATCTTGAAAGCTTCGGGGTGATTTGGCAAGCTGGGGCCGAGAAAAAAGGGGGGGCCCAAAATGTGTTTTCCCCATGCAATTTTCCATAGGAAACTTTAGACACTGCTACAGCCCGAACTGCTGAACAGAATTACACCAAATTTGGCAAAAAGGTAGCCCTTGGTTCAGAAAGAGAACTTTTTGTTAAATGGTGTAAATCCATTCAGTAGTTGCTGAGAAAATCAAATAAAAAAATATCAATATCTATGGCCACGGAGGATCTGCGCACACTCCCGATCACAAGCTGCATGCTAATTGGCTGTCAACACTCCAAACCAGGAAATGTTGGCAGCCATCTTGTGCCTCGGTAGAACTGAGGCACCAGAAATCAGGCACAAAATGCAAAAGAAAGAAAAGGGGGCAGGGTAGAAACACTCTGACCCCCAGTGGCCTGTCCAGGGTGACCCACAAGGACCCTCAGGGCTCCCGCGCTTTGTTAATAATTAGCTCCTGGGTGGGTCAAGTGCCAGGGGCATAGCCAAAAATATTTGCGGGGGCCCAGGGGACCCTCGAGACGAGAGCCCTGTGGCGCGTTTTAAGTTAGGGAAATAATTTCCCTTCAATCCTGAGAGCCACTGGGAGCCAACTAGCCCACCAGGTGCTTCCAGTAAGCACCACTGCGCTACGTTGCAGAGAGGTGGTCCAGGCCGTGCCCCTTTTTACACCTCTCTACAAAGCAGCTCTTTGGTGCTTACTGGAAGTACCTAGTGGGCTAGTTGGACCCTAGGGACTCAGAATTCAAGGGGACTTAATCTGCCAACTTAAAACAGCCACAGGGCGTGTTTACATAGTGGTGAAGGGAGGGAACAGGCCTTAGGTGACGTATGAAAACACGCCCTGTGATGCGTTTTAAGTTGGGACAATAATTCCCCTTCAATCCTGAGGGCCCCTGGGGGCCAACTAGCCCACCAGGTGCTTCCAGTAAGCACCACTGTGCTGTGTTGCAGAGAGGTGGTCTATGCCGTGCCCCTTTTTACACCTCTCTGCAATGCAGCTCTGTGGTACTTACTGGAGGTACCTAGTGGGTTAGTTGGACCCTAGTGACCCTCAGGATTCAAGGGGACTTACTCTCCTAACTTAAAAAGGCCACAGGGCGTGTTTACACAGTGCTGAAGGGAGGGTATGGGGCCTGAGGTGACGTGTGTAAACAAGCCCTGTGGCATGTTTTAAGTTGGGGAAATAATTCCCCTTCTTTCCTGAGGTCCCCTGGGGGCCAACTAGCCCACTCGGTGCTTCCAGTAAGCGCCACTGCGCTGCGTTGCAGAGAGGTGGTCTAGGCCGTGCCCCTTTTTACACCTCTCTGCAATGCAGCTCTGTGGTGCTTACTGGAGGTACCTAGTTGGCTAGTTGGACCCTAGTGACCCTCAAGATTCAAGGGGACTTAATTCCCCAACTTAAAATGGCCAGAGGGCATGTTTACACAGTGGAGAAGGGAGGGGACGTGGCCTAAGGTGACGTGTGCAAACACGTCCTATCGCATGTTTTCAGTTGGGGAAATAATTCCCCTTCAATCCTGAGGGCCCCTGGGAGCCAACTAGCCCACCGGGTGCTTCCAGTAAGCGCCACTGTGCTGCATTGCAGATAGGTGGTCCAGGCCGTGCCCCTTTTTACACCACTCTGCAACGCAGCTCTGTGGCGCTTACTGGAGGTACCTAGTGGGCTAGTTGGATCCTAGGGACCCTCAGGATTCAAGGCGACTTAATCTCCCAACCTAAAACCGCAACAGAGCGTGTTTACACAGTGGTGAAGCAAGGGGACGGGCCTGAGGTGACGTGTGCAAACTCACCCTGTGGCGCTTTTTACGTTGGGGAATTAAGTCCCCTTTAACCCTGAGAGTCCCTGGGTCCAACTAGACCACCATGTACCTCCAGTAAGCACCACAGAGCTGTGTTGCAGAGAGAAGGTCCGAGCCCATGCCCCATTTTACTCCTCTCTGCAATGCAACTCTGTGGCACCTACTGGACTTACCTGGTGGGTTAGTTGGCCCCCAGGAACCCTCAGGATTCAAGGGGACTTTATCCCTCAACTTAAAAGCCCACAGGGCGTGTTTGCACACATATCACCTCAGGCCCCCCCTCCCTTCACCAGTGTGCAAACGCAATCTGTGGCACGTTTTAAGAGGTAGTTTTAATCCCCCTGCACTATATGTACTAGGGGCTTACAGAGGGGGTCATGCTAATCACAGGGTACCCCAACGCATAGTGTTCCCTAGTGTATGTAGGTGTTTTCACAGTATTCTAAGTGTCATTTAGCATACCACTGGCTCTAGGCCTGGTCAGTCAGAGTCAGTTAACGCCAGTACCCATCCAAAAAAGTTGTGGGCACAGGATGGTTTTGTAACAAGGCCTCTTTCTGCTCCTCTGTTGGTTCTTTCTGCAGATGTCTTGCTTCTTCCTGTACTTTTCTTTGTCTTTGAGGACTTCTGTTGCTTCTTTCTGCACTTCTTTTGCTTATTTCTGTTCTTTGTTTCATCTTTCTTCACATGTCCTACCTCTGTAGGCATACTTAGAAACTTGCATTTAAAAAACCTTAGAAATTCACTCAAAAAACCACAGGTTTCAGGCATGTTATAGTTAGGAATTAACATTCAAAAAACCTTTGAAATTCACTGAAAAAAACATAGGTTTCTGGCACGTTATAGTTAGAAATTAACATTTCAAATACCTTAGAAATTCACTGAAAAAAACAAAGGTTTCAATCGCGTTAAAGTTAGCTGGACATTTCACTCGTAAAAACCATAGAAATTCCCCCGTTATAGTTGGTTCAGCTAACTATAACTCGCACGTCCGCAATGCACTGATGATGATATCACATATTTCATCACTCATGACATGGTCAGTGACATCACTCATGACATCACTGATGACATCTCTAATGTCGCCAGTAGGTAGTTATAGTTAGGACCTAGTTTCCATAGGAAATATCATTGGCGCCGTTTGACGAATCTTCGCAAAATTTTCAAAACTAATGGTCAGGTCCGGTCAGCTCCTGTCTTGAAAGTTTTGGTTTGATTCGTCAAGCGAGGGCCGAGAAAAAAGGGGGGCCCCAAAACATATTTTCTCAATGTTAATTTCCATAGGGACTTTTGTCGCGGCTACAGCCCGAACTGCTGAATGGAATTACACCACATTTAGCAGAGAGGTAGCTGTTGTTCCAGAGTGCACTCTTTGCTTAAGTAGTTCCTGAGAAGTTCAAAATAAAAAATATCGATATCTGGTGACCGTGGTGGATTCACAAACCCTCCCGAGCACGAACTTCATTTTGATTGGCTGTCAACACTCCAAACCAGGAAGCGTTGGCAGCCATATTGTGACTCGGTATAACCGAGTCACAAGAAAATAGTAAAAAAATAGGCTAAAAAATAAGAAAAAGGGGATGGTAGAAACACTCTGACCCCCTAGGCCTGCTCAGGGGGTCACACAAGGACCGCCAGGGCCAAAAAAAAGCATTTAAAAAATATTTTTGGCCGAATTTGTGCCACCTCCCTGGGGCTTAGTTTAACATATGGGGAAGAACACACCCCCCACCACCCCGGGGACCGGCACCTCCCAGGGCTTTAAAAAAAACGCATGTGTGGGCTCCTGCCCCCCCACGCTGCCCCAGGGACCACCATCTCCCTGAGGCATTTGATTATTTTAGGGCATGTGCCTCCTCTCCCCCACCTCCCCAGGGCTCTAACTATTGTAATGCGGGGATCCGTTGTGGGACCCCAGCTCCGGGGACCACCACCTTCCTGGGGCTGCCTACATGTTGGGAGGGTGGCCCTGCGGCCCCCCGCCTGGAGCCCTCCTTGACTTTGGGACTGCCGCCCCCCAGGGCCGGCTCCGGCAATGTCCTGGGGTGTCCACCCCCGGGACAATGCAGTTTGCAATGACAGGGCGGGAGCACAGCTCTGCTTTGCTTTGCTTCTTGGAAGCGAGAGCAGGAAACCTGCTCTGGCTTCCATGAAGTAAAGCAGACTTGCTTTTGGACAAGGGCACCTGTATGTCAGCAACTTCCCTTGTCCAAAAGCAATGCCCTCCCCTAGAGGTGGGGAGCCGTCTGGGACCACTGGGGAATTGGGGTTCCCCAGGGGTCCCCAACATGAGGGCCGGCCCTGAGGGGGCCACAAGTGGCCCATGGAGTGGGGCCACGTTGCACCCCTCAGGGGAAAATAATGTGTATATATATTTTTTTAACTAGGCAATGCCCCGGGGGATGGGGTCCCCGGGGCAGTAAAAGCCCTTAGTGGGGGTCAGTTTTTTTTTCATATAATGGGCCTCGGAGATGGGTCCCCGAGGCAGAATTTGAGTAATAGGAATGAGAGCATTTTTTTTTTCTCGCATGCTTGGAGTCACGACTCCATCGCGGCTCTCAGCGCGGCCCCCCTGTGTAACTGCGATGGGTTTGCGACTCCAAGCAAAATAACTAAAAGTAATAAACAGGCAGAGTACAATCCGGGGGCCCAATGGTGGGCTAGAAAGACATTTCAAAAAGACTTGAGCAATCGGTACCCACTGGAGGGTTTAATTATGCATGATTAGAACCACAGGGACCAGCTTGCATTGCAAAAGAACCTAAGAATAAAAGGCACACCTGAGACCAATTTAAATGTTTCATAGACACGCAAGGTATCCTGTGGGGACGCACAACGTTACCGATGGTTCAAGAGCCTCTTAGGAAGGAGGGAGACACCCTCTGATACGCGTCAGGCTAAGATGAATCCAACACGGGATCGTAAGCTGCCTGTTGTCACAAATAAAGGAGTTCCCTTACTTGTTGTGTTGTGCGGCCTCATCTGCTGGGCAGTTTGGTGAATATATATATATATATATATATATATATATATATATATATATATTTAGAGAGAGAGAGAGAGAGAGAGAGATATAGAGAGATATATACATATATGGAATGAGTATGATGGTACATGTTCTGTTTTGCTGTCATCCAGGGGTGGTATATGGTCGCTCCACACCTTGTGTGGGAGAGTTCTACATTTACAATCCCAAAGCCCCAAATTGCCCATCTGTCTTTTCTTGATTAACCCACCCCTACATTTTGAAACTTAGCCTACCCATATGCACTGAGTCATGGTATAGCTGTAGGGGAGCAACTGGCAATCCAAAACCTGGCCAAACGATTAAAAGAAAAGTAAATAACATATTTCATAAAACGTCACTGCAAATAATACAAAATCATGCACCTCGTGCCCAATACCATCTGTTCAAATGCACCCTGCTTCAACTTCCTCACTCTGTCCCAACCATCAACATTTACCTATACGCACATTCTGGTGTGTAGCTTGCTGAGGCACCCGTGGTACATCTGTCCATTAATCTTTCCATAATATGACAGGACCATGACTCCCAGAATGTCAGTCATAATCATAATCTTAATGACTACCACACTGCACCTTTTAATCACCTTGGAAAGCTCACTATTTCTGATGGCCACTTTCTTACAGCCTACAGAGATGGAAAAAAGGGAAAACACTATTTGCTCTATTAGACCACATCTATAAACATAAATTATGAATGAGCAATGTACCCATAGATTTTAAGGACAGACATATAAAGGGGGCAAGGTCTGAGCCTGAGCGAGATGGCAGCCTGAGACGAGAACTACGCTCGCAATCCTCTTTTTTAAGTACACAGTGCACACCTTTTTCCCGTTGATAAAACCCATGGCACTCGTAATAGCACATAGGTGCCAGATATGTGGTAAACAATGAAAATCCCAGCCAAAATCCAGAGGATTCTGATGGATCTTGTGAGGGAGCACTTCGCTAGGGAGGAAAGCAAAATTGGCCGCCTCCAGCGACTCTATGACTGGTGTACGAGGAACAGACAAAGCCATCAACTCAAAGTGTGGTGGGAAATAAAAAGGTCTGCATTTGGCACCGCCAACACTCCAGGGGCTCCAGGGGGTCTCCAATGCCAACCACACTACCAGTCAAGGCCTTTGCACTGCATCGCTCATTGAAACTTATCAACAACATGGTGGGCCCATATCTGCAGTAGTAAATAAAAGATTCTGAAATCTGTAAACTTTGCCGCTCATGCTCAGGGGGGCCCTGAGGGTTTCTAATGCCATCCACCATAACTGCTAAGAGAACTCATACAAAGCATGCCCAGCAATGCTGCTCTCAGCTCATACCTCCTGTATGGCCACTATAAGGCCTGTGATTAGCAACCAACACCCTATCTGTGACCTGCTAGATGTGATCTGCATCCACTATATACCTGCACACTCTATATACAATACTGAGCCAGATTCCTGACATAAACTCAGTACTACATCACTGTGAAGAAAGATCAGATGACAGCGCTACTATATTACCCCCGTGGATCAGGCATAGTAGACACAGCAGGCACAGCTGCCATAGCAGGCAAAGCATGCAATTCATGTAACTCAGGCAAATCTGGCAGCTCTGACTAACAATTTGCAATTGGCCCACAGCATAAACAGGCAGATGCCCGACCTTACTATCATCTGTTGAAACACCAACATCTTCTGAAGGCCTGACATATACCAGCCATCTTCCCAAAAACAGAAGGCATCAGTGGTCCATCATTTCCATCATTGTGATCGATGCTCCCGTACCTCAGTAGCTACATTTCTGTGACCTCCCAGTGCTATTATGGCCTTTTTGGTCTGCCTAGAGTACAGACCTAGGATCTCACAAACCTCTACAATGGCTGACAATAAGGGCAAGGATGCTAAAGAGAGCAGAGATGTCAAAGACAACAAAACAACCCTAAAAAGGGCTAAAGCTGAGCCTCCACTACCAGACTTGCCAATTAAATCAAAAACAGATTTCGGTGCAAGCTTGCTTATATGATCCTGCAAGGACTTGAGGCTCTACATGACTCCGCCCAAAACACCAAAGCAAACACAAATTCTGTACATTAAAACCTACCGGGGCTACGCAGCGATTTCAAGAGCCTAGCAGGCAGGCTAACTGAAGCAGAATACTAGATAGGCATATTTGACTACCTGTAAAGTAAAAACACCAGCTAGAGAAATATCGGAGCTTGGGGACCGTAACCGCTGAGGCAACCTACGGATATTTGACCCCCCTCCACAGGGAATGTGAGAGGAGATGCAAACTTTTGTGTTGAATTTCTTGAGGTCTGCATACTGTGCACCCTGGGGCTCACATTAAACAAGGGCTTAAAAAAAAAAGAGCTCACAGAGTCACAAAGGGCAAACCACGGTCTAGCTCCTCCAACCTGGCTCCTAACACAAACGCAATGATATTTAGACCTCTATAATATCGCCACACCAAAGCAATGCTTTCCCATATGAGAAAGGTCCAATGTATTCAATGGAATGGCTCCAGAATCGCAATTGCTCAGGACTATTCCAAAGAAACGATGTCCAAAGGAAAGGCTTCCTTGCACTCCATCAGCCACTGAAAGATCATGCTATGCCTTAAGGTTTCACATGCCCAGCTGCATTCCTCATCGTCATCAGGGGGAAAACATTGATCTTTACAGACCCCTCTGACCTTCATAAATATTTGGAGTCATCAATCCGCTCCGCTATGGTAATATTATGTGCAACTGTAACTACCTGCACTGACAACTGCTGTTGATCCTACCCCTGTTTTAATAGGTGTGACAAATCCGGGTATCCAAACTGTTACCATACTTAAGTAAGAATTATGAGATTCACCCAGTCGGCTGGTACTGCAATGGCACTGTCATTTCGAGATTCTGTGTCAGGACAAGATTCTGCTTGTAGAATTGTCCTAGCCAGACAGTAATGAGAAATCTTCAATTTGTAGTATATTATAATGTCCAGCAAAGCTCAATGTTGTATCCAGTAAAGTTCAATTTCTCTCCACATCCAAGACTGCTACATAGCATGTCACATTCTTTATAAAATATTGTGTTTCCCCTTTGAACAGCTAGCTGTGATTCATAAGGCATGGTTGTTGATATGACTCCAAGAGTGCTGTTATTACGAGAGCTCGCTTGAGCTGGCTACCAACCCAATAGCTGCTGATGTCCATATGCATGCCCCACCATGATTACATGGGCACTCTGGCATTTTTCCACACCATCACTTGTAGGAGCTTTTTTTGGCTAGATGAATATCAGCTCATGTTTACTCCTAATGTTATTGAGGCCAAAGTTGAATTGTGTGTTTGGTTAGTACATACTGACAAAATTCAATGTATTGGTGTGTTTTCATCTGTGATACTTAATTCAGAAGATCGGGTGGATCCTTAGTTAGCTTGAGACAGGCATGTTGTGGCCTGTAGTGTCCCCTCTAGATATGGGGTGAAGAACTGTGTCCTACTCGCATTTCAGGGGAAGGGTGGAGGGCGGGTTTGGTTCGAGGTTGATCTTTTTAGTAGGTTGTTTTTTGTTTATTTGGCTTCCTGTCTCTATGTCTACCTCTATCACTGTTCTACCCCTATTCCTTTTCTTTGCTCCTACTCCTGCTTTAGACTACTTAAGAAACCCAACGCATTACAACCCCTCATCTCTCACCAGAGTCGGTGGCACAAGACATCATACAGGCACATTGCATATCATCCTACCATAATTAGGCGTACGCACAAAGCTACTAAAAATCACTCATGGAGCGAACTCCAGCTACACTTACCCTAGATGTCTTTTTACCACATAATGATAATCCACACCAACATAATGGTTCTGCCACTTAAAATACTCTCCTTGAAAACAAAGGGACTTCAACACCCGGTTAAACGAAGAATGATTGTAGATTATTGAAACAAACTGAAGAGAGACATTATTCTACTGCATGATACACAGTTAAAAGCCATCCAAGATGGGAAATGTTATATTCCGTGGATTGTAGAGATTGGTATCTCCCCAGTACCACAGAAAACGAATGAGGATCTCATCTTAATATCCACAAAATCTGACATTTCTCTATTATTTCACACACATGATGAGCAGGGTAAATGGCTCATTTCCATGGTTAAGAAAAGGGAGCTAGAATTTTATATTGTTAATATCTATGTACCGAATTATAATGTAGTGGCCTTATGGAAGGACTGTGATGAACGGTTAACAGAATTACCAGACAATCTAGAGGTAATCACGGGAGGAGACTTCAATCTTCCAATGGACAGCAACCGTAACAGAATATCCACACATAAATCCATGAGTAACAAATCACATGAACAAATGAAAATATGCTGCAGTAATTATGACTTAATTGATATATGGTGGCAATATAACCCTGCAGGAAGCGATTATACATTTTACTCATCTCCACATCACCCTTTTTCCAGGATAGACTATATAATGATTAGTAATTGTTTACTTCAACTATCCCACTCCCTGAAGGTAGAACACATAGTAATTTCGCAGCACGTTTATATATCACTAGAACTCACTCTGAATGACCCCACCCCTCCACTTCGGAAATGATGCTTAAATTATGACCTACTTGAGGATGCTAGCAATATAGAAGAAATAGTAAAGGCTATTGAACACTTCCTTACAGAGAATCATACTGATCACACATCCCCAATCATAAGATGGGATGCATTCAAGGCCACGCTAAGTGGTGTTATGAATCAACAAATGTCACTCAAAAACAAAGCTATCTCTGAAAATCCCAGATGGCTAGAAGAAGGGATTCAGGTTCTGAAAAAGCAAATTAGGCACTCTAGGGGTTCAGACATCTCATCTAAACTACGTACCTTACAATGCACATATAATCACATTTCAAGTCAAAGAGCATGGAAATTGGGCGATGTTGCAAATGCAGGGAAACTCTGCAGTAGAAATAGTGTGGGGAAAACCTTGACAACACAAAATATAAAACACTCATACCTGCTGTAAGGAACCCTGAGGGGAAGGTTGTCTCATTAACACAGGGTATCCTTGAGATCTTTAGAACATTTTGTTCAAACTAATAAAATTCCAAGTCTGTCCCTCCTAAGCAATCAATGAATACCTTGATTCCTGTAGCCTCCCTCAAGTATCAAGAAGAAAATAACTTTGATCTTGAAAAAGCCCATTGTAGAAGATGGTTCACTGCCAGAATATCAATTTTAAAAATATGGAAGTAAAAATGTTCAATGAAAAACATATAGAATGCTAAAATATTAACTCCCTATACTTAAAAAGGTAAGTACAAAAATATTGAAAAAAATACTGATTTAAAAACTATAGTTGTACAAAATATCGAATTTTATATATAAAAAATGAAATAATGAATATTAAAAATGTTAACTAATAAAATGGGTATACAAATTAAAGTAGATTTAAAGATTTATTACATTTAAAAAAAAATATAATAAATAAACTTAATTAGAAAATGTTAAACACACATAAATAATCACACATACAAAATAATCCATATATATTTACTTTAAAACATTTAGTAAACTATTAATTTAAATTTAATCTATAATTTTACAATTATATAAACATGTACAAAATATATATCTATATATATATTTATATATAGTGAGTGCAACAGTAGGGAAAGTGTTGGATAGCGGAGGGGTGAAAATTACTATGCCCACTCCAGTGAGTGTAACAGTAGGGAAAGTGTTGGATAGCGGAAGGGTAAAAATTACTATTCCCACTCCAGTGAGTGCAACAGTAGTGAAAGTGTTGGATTGCAGAGGAGTAACAACTAATATTCTCACTCTCGTAGGTTCCAAATGAAAAACAAACAACATTTTAACATTAACAAAATAAACAAAAAAATATATAAATCTATACTACTATTATAAAGAGAGAACTGTGTCCTTTGAGCCAGGCAAACTGGAAAAGTACACCACCAATCCAAACACCCGATACATGTTTGAAAATGTCAGGGCAAGCAGAAGGACAGAGGCTATATAAATTTAAAAAATAAACGTTATTTAGAAAATGTATTTAAAAAAAAAAGTAGTCCCTCCAAAGTAGCGCCGGCCGCGACGTGCGTGCTGACGTCAGGAGCACTGGGAGGAGCGGCATCCGAGGAGCGACGGACATGGCGCGGGGGAGGAGCGGTGACCTGAGGAGCAGCAGACAGGCCAGCGGCGGTGCGAGCAGCGGAAAGGCGGACATGGTGGGGGGAGGAGTGGCGGCGGACAGGCGGTGAGGAGCAGAGAAGCGAGGAGCGGTAAACTGAGGAGCGGCGGATCAGGTAAGCCTCCGGGGACAATGTTGGGGCAGGCGGGTGTTGGGCCGCGGTGAGGAGCCGAGAGGCGAGGAACGGTAAATTGAGGAGCGGCGGATCAGGTAAGCCTCCGGGGACAATGTCGGGGCAGGCGGGTGTCATGGCAGGCGGGTGTCGGGGATCGGTTGAGGAAAGTTCACAAGATGCACAGATACTCCTGCTACCATTTGGGGTTACTGCAACACGCTGTAGTATGTCGGGCCAAGCGGGAGACGAGATGTTGGGATGCACAGATACTCCTGCTACCATTTGGGGTTACTGCAACACGCTTTAATAATGAATAGATGCATGTGTGTCTTTATGGAGCACAGAGGCGAAAGTCAGAGTCTTGGGGGCATAACAATCACCACCTCATCTGTCTTCCCATTCACTGTCAGAATCTACTTGGTAGTAGACCCCACCTCGAAGACAGGTGAACGCACCTTACACTGGGGCAGCCGGGGGTTGGAGCAGGCGGGGGACGGGCGGGCGAGGTCACGGGCTCCTGGGCAATGTCGGGGCAGGCGGGGGTAGGGGAAGCCTGAATGCTCCCGGACAAGGTCGGGACGGGCTGCTAGTATGTAACAAATTAAAATACAAATATATATAATATAAAAAAAGTATTATTTTGGTAAATACATACAAAAATACCTACCAATAATATATTAAATAAAATAAAAAATAAATTTCAAACCAAATAAATATTTGTAATTAAAAAATATTTAGAAACAAAAAGGTGAATTATTACATAAATTTACTTTTTGTATTTCCTACCCTCTAACACCACACAATTCGCAACCGACATCTATGGGTCGATTCCGATTTGGGAAACTAATCCGTAGCTGTTTCCGTACGAATCGTAAAAATCCGTCCGAATCACGTAGTATGATCCGTAGGAAAAAAATACGTTCAAATCTTTGCGAACTGTACGAAAACCAAGGGAAAATCTGTACGACACAGAAACCTCACGGTGAACCGTATGAATCGTAAACATGCTGTACGACCTGACAAGTTTGATCCGGACCGGGGACCGAGAACGCGATTCGTACTGAAAACATCATATGAGCAATTCGTACGGAGAGCCAGACATTCACATACTCACCATACCCCTATGCTCTGTACCCCTACGCGCGTACACCTATGCACCGTACCCCTATGCACCGTAACCCTATGCTCTGTACCCCTACGCACCGTACCCCTGCAATCATGGGATGTACTCGCGTACCCTGGGGGGGGGTTGTTTTGCACGCGGTTCGAGACTAAATCTGCTTTTACAGACGTTTTAAACTTCCATAGAAAAAAGAGTCGTTCGGAGTGTTGTCGTTACGAATCGTACTTGCTGGGTCGGAAAAAGGTGCTTCGATCCGTACGGACGTCGCGTACTGCGTGTTCCGAATGCGATTTGTATGTATTTTTCAGTCGTATGGTCTTTCGTACAATTCGTAAGGGAGATCTGCTTTGGATTCAGATCGTAGTTCATCGTACGTACGGGGACGTTAAAGGTGTACGATTTGTACGGGAAAAATGCTCTGTACGGCTATTCGCAGGGGATTTTGCGGAATCAGAATCGACCTCCTAATGTTAAAAGAAAATGTCCTTCCTTAATTAACATACTTAATTACCAATTAAAGAAATATTATTAATTAAAAAACAAATTAAAACTCGTAAACATTATTTAACTTCCCACACTTTACCCCTATAATCCCCACAACCCACAACTAAAATTAATCTGTAAAAAAATGTTTTACACAATTAAAACTTATTTTCAAATTAAAAAATGAATAGTATTGAACAACTAATTATAAAGTAAGTAAAATTAATTTACTCCCCACACTGTACCCCTATAACAATAAAACCCACACACACAAATATAAACAAATACCTTAATTAAATATAAATTAATTAATATTAATGATCAATTATTTTTTAAGTAATTGAACACAAATTACTCCCCACCCTTTACATCTATAACCCCACAACCCACTCCTAAAATTGATTACACAATTTCCATAATTAATTTCCAATCAATTAATTATATTAATTAAGAACTAATTATTGATGAATTAAACATAAATGACTTCCCACACTTTGCCCCATAAACCCCACAACCCACACCTAAAAATCACTCAATTACCATAATTAATTATAAACTAATTAGTTAATATATATGAACAACTAATTATTAATTAGTTCAAAATAAATTACTTCCTACCCTTTACCCCTATAAACCTCACAACCCGCACATCCTGCACCTAAAATTAATTACACAATATCTATAATTTCTTTCCAATCAATTAATTAGTATAAATTAACAACTAATTATTAATAAAACAAAAATAAATTACTTCCCAACCTTAACACCATCAATGCTGATGGTATGCCCCTCCTAAGCTGGCCGCGATTTTTTCCCATTGTTCATGATGAGCTCAGCTCGTCATGAGTGTACGAGAGGTGTACCTCATGACGAGCTGAGCTCGTCATGAGCATCGAAGGTGTTAAGCCCTACAAACCCCACAACCTGCACCTAAAAAGAATGGTACAATTAACAATCAATTAATAATTAATTACAAATACATTAATTCCCACAATTAACATTCCAATACAGTAAATAAAGATTGCGCACTCAGAAGGAAAGTGAAAATCACCAGGTTTTAATCCGTAATATCGCTACACGTTTCGATACCCTGCGGTGTCTTGATCACACGATACATTTAGTTCTCACGGACGTGCATAAATACAAACCATAAACACAAAAGAAGCACTTCATATCTGCGCTCTCTGTCAGATTAAGTGGACGCCATATTGGAAGAGGTTCGTACGTAATGGAAACCATCTACCTTGTCACATTTCCTCAACCATGTCAAAACAATGCAATTGAAACATACGACATTGCAATATATTTATATTATACAAATCACATATTATATTGATTACCACTAATGGGCTGCGCTTTGCTACGCTATACACAAACCAGGATCTGTACATTTCTGTCATGTACCGATCCAAGTACCATCTATGCGGGAAAACATTCCCAAGCACAGTCAGGGGAACAGTTTGTGAAAAAAATACACTTAATGCATAAGTGTGTGGGCGTGATGTACTAGGTAAACATCCATTAATGCTTTTGGTCTAGTGCCGATTGTATGTTTACCACCTATAAATAGTTTGGAGGACTAGTGCCCCACTACTCTCTTCATGGCCTAATTCTGACACATACAGTCTCATCTCGCCACTTGGCCTTTCATAGCAGTGCCCCCTCTGTGGTTTGTTATGATCAACCAAACAACACAGAAAAAGAAAATAATCTAAATAGATCAATAAAATTAGAGTGCCTATTCCCAAAAATAGAAAATCTCTTATCTTATGTGGTGAGATTTCTGATCCAATGAAGAAAAGGGTAGGGAACCCAGGCAAGTCCAAAAAAGTGAAGGTTATAGGTCCCTCCCTTCCCTCCTGCAAAAATTAAACAGAAAAAAACAATGTTTCTAAAAGCAAGGTTGTTAAAAACATATACAGAATATTAACAGTATTTTAGAACATAAAACACATTTTCAAGTAGTATGTATGTACTAGGTTCTCACTCATTATCATTAATTTTCATGAAGGTGGTTGGCTAGTTCTTCGTCTAAGTTGTGCCCCCCGGAGACTCTGGTCTCGAGCTCCATAATCCACTTGGATTCTTTTTTCCTTAGAGCCAGCTCTCTATAACCACCCCTATTGCTCACATGCACTTGTTCAATGGCATAATATTTCAGGAGGGCATTGTTAGACTGATGCTCTGTTTGGAAGTGGCGTGCAATCGGATAATGTAGATCTACATTGGTGATTGCCCTGAGGTGTTCCTGTACCCGTTTTTTAGCCATACATACAGTACTTCCCACATACTGCAAACGGCATGGGCATTCCAACACATAGACTACATAGGTGGAACTGCATGTCAAAAACTGTTTTATGGTAAAATTCTTGTTGGAACCTGGAATTTTTACCTCTTTAACTACAGTGACCGCATTGGTAGAAGCCTTTGAGGTTATGTACATTCTGATTTCTCATGGATGATATATCCCCCTTAACCAGGATATCCCTCAGGCTTTTCCCCTTCCGATATGTGACCAGTGGTCTGTCACCCATACTGGGGCCTATCATGGTATCAGCCTGTAGTATATTCCAATTGTCTGCTAACACTTTGCGGACTGTGTGGGATTCTTGATTAAATGTGTTGATCACTCTGGTAACTTGATCTACTTCAGTGGATTCAGGTTTGTTTTCAAGGGTGCTTTCTCTAGTGGTATCCTTTACTTTATTCACAGCTTTATCAAGCACCCACTCAGGATACCCTCTTTTCCTGAATCTCCTGAGCATTTCCTTTTGTTCTATCTCAAACAAGGTATCAGTGCTACAGTTCCTCCTCGCCCTCAGTAACTCTCCATAAGGAATACTGCATTTAAGTGTATCAGGATGAGCACTGAGGGCATGAAGAAGGCTGTTACTAGCGGTCTCTTTTCTGTGCAGTCTTGTTGTCAGTTTTCCTTCAGATACCAAATCTCTGTATCAAGGAACTCAATACTATTTGAGCTCATATTGCAGGTGAGTTTGATGTTATAAGGATTGTTGTTGAGTATGGCAACAAACTCTTTAGCTTCCTGTTTAGAACCACTCCATACTACAAAAAGGTCGTCGATGTAGCGGATCCAGACCCCGACCACCCTGAAGAATGCCGCAAGCCTATTATCAGCGCATATTTCCTCCTCCCACTTCCTGAGGAAAAGATTCGCTAGACTCGGCGCAAAGCTTGAACCCATCGCGGTTCCACGCACTTGCCTGAAGAGATCGCCATTAAACATGAAGATATTGTTCTTAAGACAGATCTTCATCATTTCTCCAAGCATGTGCGTGTGTTCTACATACACAATGTCCCTGGTTTTGAGAAAGTGGAAACATGCGTTGATTCCCTGACTATGGTCTATAATGGTGTAGAGCGAGCTCACATCCATAGTTATGAGTGTAAGCCCTTCTTTCCATGAGATTTTTTCAATTTTATTAAGGAAATCTTTCGTGTCTCTAATGTGTGACGGAAGTGTGGTAACATGTTCCCTGAGGAAGTGATCTATATATTTGGAAATATTTTCATTCACACTCCCCAGGGAAGAGACAATGGATCTCCCAGGTGGTCTTCTGGGATCCTTGTGTACTTTCAGTAGAAGGTACAAAATAGGAAGTTTAGGATAGTCCCGTTTAAGATAACAGAACTCTTGCCATGTTATAAGACCTTCACTTTGCCAAAGCGCCAGCTGCTCCCAGGTATTAGTTATGCTTTCATTATATTCTGTGGTGTTACTTTTACAGTAATATTCAACATCATTCAGTTGTGTATAGGCTTCTTCAATATACATTTCTCTCCCCCATAGGACAATATTCTCCCCCTTGTCAGATGGTCTAATAATGATATTTTCATCTTCAGCCAGGGAGACAATAAAGTCCATTTGGGTTTTGGACAAGTTAAAGTTAAGGTTCTTATTTACCGCTTTTTTATGCTTGTGTTTTAGAAGTTCCTTAGACACAACCTCATGATCAAAATCAAAATTAAATTAATAAAAAATAATCATCAATTTATTATAATTAAATTACTTCCCACCTTATTCCCCTATAAACCCACGGCCCGCTACGAAACTAAAAAATGCAAAATTAAATTTTAATATAATTCATAATTACAAAAAATTTAACACATATAATAAAAAACATAAACAATACTTGTGGAAAAAATACATTACATACATTTCAAATCTAAACTAAAATACATAACACTAATTAAAAAAATTATATTTTAAACATTTATATTTTTCCAAACAATATGAATGACTTCTATATTTAAAAGAAA
This sequence comes from Lissotriton vulgaris, assembly GCF_964263255.1. Taxonomy (NCBI): domain Eukaryota; kingdom Metazoa; phylum Chordata; class Amphibia; order Caudata; family Salamandridae; genus Lissotriton; species Lissotriton vulgaris. The sequence goes on from NW_028240899.1 coordinate 92,693, forward strand.
TATATTTCTTACCTTAAATTCGATATTCTTGACCACGATATTCTTGCTGTTGATATTTCTGGATCACGATATTTCCAACTTGATATTTTTGAAAGTCGACATTTCGACCTCAATATTCTGGCTCAACACCGTGGAAGATTAAATTAGATCAGCGATCCGCACTCTCAAATCTAGGAAACCTCCCAGCCCAAATGGTCAATTTCTACAAACTCTTTATGGATAAAGTGACAGGGCATCTCCATGTGATCTTTCACAAATATGCTACATCAGACCCCATTGCAGGCTCAGCTACTGAGGCTACAATCGTAGTCATCCTAAAGGAAGGGAAAGGCCATTTGAATGTTAAAAACTACAGATTGATCTCCCTTATCAATCGCAACTATAAATTATATGCAAAGATTGTGGCCCATAGAATGGAGTCAGTAATACAGCTGGTAGCTAACTCGCTAATTGGATTTCTAAAAAGAAGGGTCTCCTCAGTCAACATTGGAACATTTTATTATGTCCTGGAAAAAGGAAAATTGAGCCAGCACAAACATTAGCCCTTGCACTGGATGTAGAAAAGGCCTTCGACAAGGTCTTTTGGTCCTTTATGCAGGCAGTCCTAATCATGTATCAGCTAGGGGAGAGTGTATTTGTATGATCATGGCTCTATATTCAAAACCAACACCAAAATTCAGGATCAACGGTCATCTGTCTCAATCATTTGCTCTGGAAATAATTCTGAAAGTCCGCTCCATCAACTCCCTCATCTAGTGATTTAAAAATCACCAAATAAAACCAAAAAAAGTTATACAAAATTTTACTTTTAGAAATAACATATAATGATCTCTCTCTGTATTAGTAAATCTAAACTCCTGTTTCATCAGTCTGTCTCTGTCTGGTATTTTCATGTTGAGCCCTACGGAACTCATCCATTTCTATCTCCTTCTCCTGAGCTTTTCTGAGTGTATAAATCCTTTTCTTTTCCCTCACATGCTTCTTTCTTTTGTGAATCATGCAACTGATTTTTAACAAAAGTGTCACTATAACAATAACTATAACAGGATAAAGCACTTTGCCAATGATTGAACTGGCAATGTCAGCAAACCACTTCTTGATTGCCCCAAATCTTTTTGCCAAACGTTCAGAAAAACTGTCATCTTCCATGGATTCTATTTCAGAATGAAATTCTGTAATATTCTTAATTAGTGATTCAATGTTCTGACTTTTATCTGGGATATATGTACAGCAATGCTGAACATGCAAAATCCCACAGACTCCTCCCTCTTTTGCTAAAAGTATGTCTAAAGCAAGCCGGTTTTGCATAACCATGCTTCTGGTAGCAATGAGCTCTGTATTGACCAACTGGAAACCACCTGCAGTATCAGTGGATAATCTGTCAACAATTGTGGAAACCTTTCTGATTTTAATTGCATTGAGGGTAATTCCCACCATAGGAATTATTGCGCCAAATATATTTCCCATGATTTCTGAAAAACCTTCTCTTTTGAACCTATTCAGGTGTCTGCCAATTTCAAATGATCCTTCTCCATTTCTGTCAACAAGGAAAATTTTAGGAAAGACAAGACCAAGGTAACATGTGTCATACCAGTGGTCAGGAAGACTGAAATATGCTTTATTTCCACAAACAAAGTAAATTCCTGTGAAAATTGGGTCTTTACCACCTTTAAATCCCCAACCCACTATAATTCGGTAGGTGTCCTCACATTGACTAGCACCGACAAAATAGTTGTCGTAAAGCGTATTATCTCTTCTAATGCAAAGCTTTCCACTAACTGGTTCATCTATATGAATAGCAGCAAAACTGTTTTCACCCTTAAGTTTCTCATCCTCAATCTGCCAAAACTTGGATTTAGTTTGTTTCAGCATTTCATTCCTCTTATAAATTGCTCTCCTCTCCTCAACCTGATTAAGAAAAGATCTTTCTTCATCCCTCATTTTGCACGTTAATTTATTCTTATATGCATATTCGTAAGTAAGTTCATTTGTTACCAGAAAAAATTCCCTCATCTGCTTGGCAGGCCTAACTTTGTTAAGACTATGCACATCTTTCAAGTTAGCAAAAATCTCATCGAAATCAGAATAATAATATTCCAGGCGACCAGTTTGATAGAACAAGCTTGATATAACACTGCATGTTATTCCATAAGTAAGGGGAAGCATATTATACTTGACCCCTTCAGAAACTGAAGTAGGAAGCTTAACACATACATAGCAATCCTTAACATCCATGACTCTAACATACTCTGAACGAAGTCTGGAAAATGAATTAGTAGAAAAATCTCCAACAGATCTGTCCAGATGGACATCTGGTTTATGCTCAATGATTCTGTTAGTTTTGCCTGCAACATCATGAGCAGCTTGTTTTGATTCAGCGTTGCTTGTCATATTTATTTTATAATGCTCTTTATTAATGCCAAAAGGGAAAAGAAACTGCTAAAACTAACCCAACTAAAATAATTAAAATAACACAAATAGAAGACATTTTGCAACATCTTCTAAGAATTGCACACCTGGAATTATCAGCATTAGGCATCTTTACTCAACCTAAACAAAACAAAATTTAAAACTTGAAGTTTTACTAAATTATATGTAACACACACACCCTCCCCCTTTTTTTTTTTTTTTTTTTAGTAATCCTCTAACAGCTTTTCTTCGACCTTGCATCCATAAAAAGTATTCAGGTAACACAATTTCTTCGACCTTGTGTCACCTAACACAATTTCTTCAGCCTTACGCCAAAACCAAACCTCAACCGCAACTAAACCTCAATCATTGTCACTATTTTCTTCCAAATCCTCTTGGCTGCTGCTGCTCACCTCAACTATTGGTGGGATTATTATATAGGCCCACTCCGGAGATTTATACTTTTGATTAGGCTTCAATGGCCTCTTGCTTTTCCTGTTTATAACTTTAATTTTCTTTCCAAGTTGATCTTTTTTGTCTGCTTCACCTTTTTGACTAGTTATCTCGTTGATCTGTTCCTTTAATTTGTTGACCAATTTGAATTTCAAATCCTCTTTTGGCCAAACATCACCTTTTCTTAAGAGTTTCTTCTTAGGCTCAATTTCATTACATTCAGCTTTCCAAGCTCTTTTTCTGAATTTTCATATTTCAGATTCTTCATCACTGTCATCTGAATCAGTTTCAGAGATTTCAATTCTGTATCTAGGAACTTCTTTACTCGGCAGCTTCACTCCATTAGGAACAACGTCTCTGTAGCTGGTACTTGGCAATTCCTCTAGTTCTTCTTCTGGAATTACTTCTAGCTTCCCAGTTTCAGAATTCCCGTTCCTGCTTTCAGAGTTTTCAATCTACGTTTCAATACTCTCCTGATCTTGAATCTCTTCTGACACAGTTTCTTTTTCAGTTTTATTTTCTAGAACATCTTCATCATTTTCTGAATCAACAACAACAATGTCTAGATCTTTTTCATTTGAAGCTTGATTTGCTTTCGATTTTTCCAGATGTCGACTTCTCTGTCGATCTTCAGAATCTGGATTTTCAGGTTCTTCTTCTTCTTCTTCTTCTGAATCTGCTGTAGTCTCGTCACTATCTTCGTCAGGGTTATCAGGTGCAGGTACCCGAAGATTATGACTTGCATGCACCCACCTTTTCAAGCCTCTGCACAGCATTAGTTGTGACCAAAATCACTTGCCTTGCTTTCTGCCACCTGGGTACCAAACAGTTCCTCCTCCGATGAACCTTTGTTCTGACCCAGTCTCCTGGTAAAAGATCATGAGCCTGCTCCTTTTCCTTTGAAATCACATCTGTTCCCACCTGATGGAATACAGAGGTTACTACATCAGAGAGTTACTTACAGTAATCTAAAATTGCACTGTCATTTATTGCTAGCAACTTTCCAACTGGAATATAAGCCTGTCTCATTACTCTTCCCATAAGAATGTCACGAGGGCTAAGACCTGTTTTCTTATCTGGAGTACTTCTCAAAGACATCAAAACAAGCAGAAGAGCATCAGTCCATTTGATTCCTGTAGCTAAACACATTTTTGAAATTCTATTTTTAATTGTGCCATTAATTTGCTCAATGACACCAGATGCTTCTGGTCTATAAGCACAGTGCAATTTCTGTTTGATTCCAAATGCTTCACAAATTAATTCAATCAGTCTGTTTTTCAAAATGTCTGCCATGATCACTTTCAATAGTCACTGGAAAACCATATCTAGGTATGATCTCCCTTAAAAGCAATTTTGCCACAGTGATTGAATAATTGTGACGAGTTGGGAAAGCTTCAACCCATCTTGAAAACAAACAATCACAAGAACATATCTGAGCTTATTGTGTTGTGGCATGTCAATGAAATCCATTTGTAACCTGGTAAAAGGACCACCCTCCCGACCTATGGTTCCCATGCTTACCACTGTTTTACTGTTTGGATTGATTTGCTGGCAGATCAAACAACATTGGCAAAGTGACTCTGCAATAACCCTAAATTTTGGATTATACCAAGTCTCCCTGAACTGTCTAATCATTGTGTCTCTTCCTAAAGGACCTGGTCCATGGTACATTTGTGCCATGTCAGCAATCATACAATTAGGCATAACAGGTCTTCCATCTTTGTAGACCCAAATTCCATCTTCCTCTCGCTGTCTACAATCTTCCTTAAGCCATGTATTTTTCTCCTCATCATCAACCTCATCCTGTAAGTCCTTTACTCCCTGCCATGTTTCTACCACAGATATTAGCAAGAGAGAGTTCATTACATGTTCGTTATCCTTTTCCCGATTAAGTGAAAGATTGTTATTTGCACAATAACGTGCAGTTTCGTCTGCAAAAGCATTTCCTTTAGTAATGTAATCTTGACCTTTTTATGCGCACCACATTTGACTACCGCTATTTTTTCTGGTAATTGAATGCCATCAATCAGTCTTTTGATTAACTTCGCGTTTCTGATTGGAGTCCCTGCAGAGGTTAAATAACCTCTCTGAGACCAGAGCTGCCCATAATCATGGACCACGCCATATCCATACTGACTGTCAGTCACTATGGTAACTTTTTTCCCTGCAGCTTTTTCACAAGCACGAATTAAAGCAACCAATTCTGCTATTTGTGCTGAACGAATTCCTTCAAGAGTTGAACCTTCAACTATTTCAGAAACTGTACAGATTGCATATGCTGCTCTCAAAATGCCCTCATCTGTTCTTAAACAAGAGCCATAAACAAAATAAACAATGTCTGACTCTGGTAAAGGCACATCTTTAATGTCCTTTCTGGGTTTGGTACAGTATTCTAAAACATTCAAACACTCATATTCCACATCATCATCATCAGGAGTCACATTATCTGGCAAAAGTGTAGCTGGATTGAGATTAAGACATCTCGCAATAGATACATTATCTGATCGCAGAATAATTTTCTCATATTTCGTCAATCTATTGCTAGACAGGTGTTGTGTTTTCCTTCTGGTAAGAAGTGTTCCAACTGAATGAGGTACATATACTTTTACAGGAAACCCCATTATGATTCCTTCACTTTGCTCAAGACTTACACTTGTTGCAGCCACTGCTTTTAAACAACTTGGCAATGCTTTTGCAACAGGATCAAGGACAGCTGAAAAGTAAGCTATAGGTTTTCTCATCTTTCCATGTTTCTGAATAAGAACTGACAAAGCACAACCTTCTCTTTCACTGCAATACAGTTCAAATTCCTTATCATAATCTGGCAAACCCAGTGCTGGTGCTTCACAAAGGCTTCTCTTTAGCTTTTCAAAAGCCTCCAATTCTGTTTTTGTCAAAACAATTGGGTCTTTAATGTCTGCTTTTGTTAATCTTTGTAAAGGTTTCGCAATAACTGAAAACCCACAAATCCATTGGCGACAATAACCAACCATTCCTAGAAACATCCTGATCTGTCTTTGAGTTGTTGGTGGCTGTATTGCTCGAATCATTTTTATTCTCTCAATTATCACTTGTCTAATTCCTTTTGCAATTCTGTGACCAAGGTATTTAACCTCTTGTTTGTAAAACTGTAGTTTTGCAGGTGACACTTTATGCCCTTCATCTACCAAATGATTCAAAAGTGTAATGGTGTCAGTCACACAATTTTCTCTTATTTTTCCTGAAATTAGGAGGTCATCAATATACTGGACTAATGTTGACTCTCCAGGCAACTTTAGATCTTCCAGGGACTTTTTTAATAACTGATTAAAGATAGATAGACTCTCAGTATACCCTTGAGGGATACAACACCATTTGGAAAATCTATTCCCTGCCTTACAGTAATTTTTACTGGGTCAACATGTTTCATTAAACCCATTTCATCACCAGTCAAATCCCAAATTTTTGGATTTACTGTTTCTTTTAGTTCTTCTGGTTAATTATTTTTATCAAAAGCAGGAAACATTTTGTTTTCTTCATCAACCATTAACAGTGTCAATTTGTACAACCCATCTTCTTCTAAGGTTTGAAGCTCAATACCTTCAGGGAACAGTACATTTTACAGTTCATCTTACATAACAGATCCCGACCTACTAGGTTAACAGGATTGCTATTACAGACAACAAATCTGTGTTTATCTTTATAATTTCCTATTTCTACATCTACAGGTTTTGTCAGATTTGTTTTAATATGCTGATTAGCTACACCAACTACCTGGATTGAATCACCTGAGAGAGGAAGGCTTTCAATTTCCACTGACCTAACAGTAGAACAGGTAGCACCAGTGTCCACAAGAAAAGTGATGTATTTGTCATTCACCTTACCATTTACAAATGGACCTGACTTATCTACCTCAAGAGTGGCTCCAAGCACACACTCTTCTTCCCCCCTCAGGCACCATCATGAGTAATCCTCTGAATCACTGCTCTCGTTTTCCTTTAACCAAAATTATTGAGAAACATTTGACACATTCACTTTTTGTGATTTTTTTACCTGTTCGACGCCACAGAAACCCGTCTCCGGATTATATCTTTGTGTATTCATGCAATTTGGCAAAGGGGGCTGTGGAATTTGGTTTTGCTGAATCAATTGGTTCTGCTGATTCGCTAACTGTCGCTGTAGCTGTCGCTGCTGACTTATTTCATTTAACTGTCGCTGAAGCTGTTGCTGTTGCTGCTGATTTATCTCACTCTGCATCTGTGGATTAATGATGAGTTCTTTACATTTCTCGGCGGATTTTTACACTCACGCTTCCAGTGTCCAATTTCCCCGCAATTAAAACAGGGTAGCTTTTGTTTTAACTCTTCAATATTTATATTAAATGTTGGCTTATTTGTAAAATTCCCTTTAAACTTGCCAGGATTCTGGTTCTGCTGAAAATTTTTATTTTCCAAAGCTGCTATCTGCTGCTCAGCTACCTTCACTTGCGCCCCCATTGCCTTTTCCTTGAGTTTCTTTTGCTTTGCATCCAACTCATCACTGCAATATTTTGCCTTTCTCAGGATGTCATCAACTGAAAGTGCTTGCCAACCTACAATTCCAGTCCTAATCATGTCCCCTATTTCAGGTCTCAGACCATAAACAAACCTGTAAATGAAGTGGCTCATGTCACTTTCACTTAAGTTTTCGTAGCCACTGCATTGTTTAAATACCAGGAGCAATCTTTCATAATAAGAATGAACTGATTCTTTTGGTTCCTGGTTAGTTCTGTCAATTTTAATCCAATCTACTTCTTTTGCAGGAATTTTGTCTTTCAGCCAAACAATTACTTTGTCATAGAAATCCATGACAATGTCTGAAGGAGCACCTGTTACTTTATGCCGTTGCGGTTCCTCCTTCGGCCAACCCACAACATTTTTTTCGATTCTGTCCAAAGATCTGACGGGACAACAATGTCAAAGAAACCATCAAGATCAATCCACAGAACTTTAGAAACCTTAATAAATCTGTCAACCTGACGATACCATTCCACTGGCTTTTCTCTGAGACAAGGAAAATCATTTGTAAACAGCAATATATCCTGTCTTGTCCAGGGAACATGAACATAACCCCCACCAGCTATTTCCCTCATTGGAAATTCACCAAAAACTTCTCCCTGTCTCTCTTTTCTTCTTCTCTTTTCTTTGTCCACTTAACTCTCCATTTGCTTAGATCACCCAATCTTTTCAAGAACACAATCAATTCTTTTATATGTGTTATTCTGCCTGTAGTATTAAGATTTTCTATGTCTTTTTCAGAAAAATCCACCCTGTAATGCTTTTGTAATTGCTTCTGACGAGTTAAATCTATTTCCAATTCAGCAGCCACCTCTTCAAACTGTTCATATTTATTCTTGCTTTTCCACTGAATACGTTTGCAAATAAAAAGCAATTCATCATCCTGATATTGTTTCAAACAATCAGTACCAATTGTGCCAATAATCAATTCCTCTAAATCTGCTTTTAATTTAGCAACATCAAGCTGTCTTGATTCAGGAACTTGTGTTAAATCTGTTCTATTTACAGAGCCAGAATCTGATTCTGCAACTGATGATGTGACATTTGACAATCCTTGATTTAAAGTTAAATTTGGCATTGTTTTATCTTTACGAATCTCTGTTAATTCAGAATTAAAATTTTCTGCCACTTTCTGAATTTCTGCATTCAAAGGATTCGCTATCACTGAATGCCTGTTCTCAATCTGATCAAAAACTGGTACAACAGGACCAATTGTAACTGGAACTGTCACTCCTTCCATGCCTTTTGTCAATTGTTGAATTAATTCTCCCTTCGCTTTAAAATAATCTGTAATATTTGGACTATCAGGCAATGTCTTTTTATCATTTTTCGGGAAATTATTTCTTGAATTAGAATTTTCTCTTGGGGACTTTGTTTTACTTCTTGATCTCTCTCTATCAGGTAATCTCATAAACCTGGGTGAAGCCTCAACTTCCCTAGGTGCAGTAGGAGAAACACCTGAAAAACTCCTTGGAGTAGAATGTAAACAACCTGGTTGGTACGGTGGAGGACTGTTTAACATATCCTCTAAAAGTGCATCAAATTCTTGATCTAATTCACCTTTTTCCTGAGAATTATTTTGACCTGTTTCTATAACCATTTCTAATACTGGATATAATCCTTCCTGCATGTCACCTTTCCTCCAACGACGTACTTTATCTTGATGAGTTTCTTTATATAACCTTCTTGCTGTTCCCTAATTTTCTCGCTCAAGCTCCATCATTTCAATTTCCCATTCAACTAAAGCTTAAAATTGAGTGGGTCTGGGTCTTGGTGAAAGAGCCATCATTTTATCTCTTAAGTTCCTTAGAACTTTAACATTAAATGACCCATCCTCCGGCCAGGCTAAAACACCATCTTCCCTAGTGTATTGCATCCAATTTTCAAACCAGAGAACAGTATGATAACCGTATTCTCATTCCAAATATGCTGCGGGTGTTTTATACTTATGAAGTCATTTTCCACCACGCGCTTTAATTTTCTTGTCAGGATTAAATACATTTTTAATTTTCTGAAACCATGAAGGCTTATTCTCTTCTTTATACCAATAACTCATGTTTTAAAATCAAATCGTTAAATTTAGAAAAGATCGTAAATATTTTTCTGTTGTTCCGCTACTTTGACCAATCCGTGCGCGAAACTCACCAACAAGCCAATCAGGTTAAGCTATGTCACCACCATGCTCAACCAATGAGAAACCAGTTTTCAGAAATGACCAATCAGCTAACAGCTCGGTTTGATCACGTGAACCAATCAGCATACTTGCTGTGACGTATGCCAACCAATTACAGCGCGAACCCTGTGATGTACACTGCCGCTGCAGCGAAGCTGCGCGTGTTAATGTCACTCCATAAACTCACCCCTCCTTTACAAAATATTTTCACAGCGCCATTTTAAACAATTCTTTTCGAAGAATTTCAGTTAATAACGACAGAAAAACAAACCATTTCTCAGTTTCGCTAAATTAAAAGTGTTAGTTTTATCAAACATTCAAGAATTCACTCGCGTGAAATAGACGATGCTATTTTCATAAAAACAATTTTTCAGCTTTCATACGAAAGAGACCTATCCATACATACATGAACTCTTCAGTAGGACTTTAACCAGCCAATAGAATTCCTGTTACGCCAGTAAGAATAGACAAATGCTACCTCACCCTTCACACAAGTTCGGAAAAATCCTACTACTCTTTTCACAGCGAGTTTTAAAACGGGCTCCTAGTCCCTATACTCGAAGTTACGATTTCATAGTCAATCCTCACTATTCATGCAAACTGTCATACCTAAATCCCTAAACTTGTGTTGTACGACCACAACACTTAGCGATATTTCTGTACCACTAATTTGAAACAGAACAAATGAACTGTGTAACTTCACCTGTCACACTACTCTGCCGGCACATAGGCATTTCACACTGCTGGAAAAAACCTATCAACAACATATAACGTCTAGACAAAACTTAACATATGTTAAACATGTATCCTATGTAATTACCATGTAACATCGTTGTTACCATAGTAACCGAACTCTGCTACCAGGAATTTGATCCAGCGGGTCTAGAGAAATTCAGTCGCATATGTACAACTCTACCCCACAATACTCACCATTATTTATACATTTATCACTAGGCCCATAAATGACTGAGACATGAATTTTGACCTTCTGAATCTTATGACCCAATTAATCTAACATAGCAAATCACTTTAATCAAGTCATAAATATAGGCAATGGCTTAATTAATGGTAACTCAAGGAAACAAACAAGACCAGCTTGTCATTTCAAAAACTATTTTATTAACTTTATTTTAAAGCAAAATGCATTTTAAGAAAAATCTTTTATTTGCAATTTTATTTAGCAGAATTATTCATTAAAGGCACATTAGTCTTAGCAAGTTCAAACCAAAATCAGCATGAGAAAATGCTCAAACACTTAGATTAATTTCTCCATAGCCTATTTCCCTAACTTAGCTAAAGAAAACCTAAAGGGAAAAAGTAAAGTCTCTAAGGATCTTACGTGAAATGAAAATCTGGCAGCGCCACTGGAGCACAGGAACGAACAAACAGTGCTCGTAGCAAGGGGGCAATTCTTATAGTATTTTCCTATCTAAAACTAACTAAAAGAATACAAAAATTCGAGTAAGACAAAACTTGATTGGTCAAAGGATGTCTCCTGATGCGGTCATCCGACTCTCGCATAGCCAGAGTCACGCTCTTTCAAGAGCGGCATTGTTCATTATTTAATGTCACTAGCAGCTTCCGAAGGTGGTTACATTTGACAAAAGTCAATACTATTTCCTTCGTCCGCTCAAGCTTTTCCGCCGCTGAACGTCAAGTACGGCCTTGACCATGAAGAAATCTGAACCAAATGTCCTAAGCTTCCACATAGCCTTGTTTGCGAGCCATTCTCCAAGAATTAATGTAGAAAAACATTTCCACATTCCATCGTAGCTGTGCAAGGCCCACTTTTGATAAAGCTTTTCGGACATCCATTTTAGAAGTAGGCCACAGGCCTTTTAGCGTGAGTCTAGCATGCAAGGAAACACAAGACAATAATTAATTAAAGAAATTATAATTATTCTGTTACCCACCCCCTTTACTAAAATTAACCCATTAACTATATTACCTAGTTTTGCATACGAACAAATAAACAAACACAGACACATGAGACGACAAAACATAAACAGAAGCACATTTAAAAGAATGCACATGCTATTATTTTTAAAACAGCCACAGTTAATATATGACAAAACAAAAGACAAGGTAAATGTATTATTCAAAGCAGAATGACAAACATGACAAGAGCACAAATGATTAAACCTGCGTGTTGGTGTTGGTGCATACTACTCTAGGTTGAATCAGTATAAACGTGCAAATCATGCAACACTCATTAGTAAAAATAAAAATCAGGAGAGTTTCATTTGTCACAAACTATTATTCAGAAATAATTCTGAAAGTCCGCTCCATCAGTAGCATGCTACAGGTAACCCTGGGCGTAGTTCGCGAAGTAGCTCTACGCGTAGCTACGCGAAGTGCACTTCGCACTACGCGAGATATGCGCAGTACCATGTTCGCACTGTGCAAGATGCTGTTTTCAATGATTGCACAGTGCGGACTAGCATCTGGCACCGTGCAATCATTGATAACGGCATCTTGCACAGTGTGAGCTGTAGTTTTCTGCAGCTCGAGTAGATTTTTACTGGAGCAGCAGCTTTCTCAATGCGGACTGGTAGTTTCTCATCGCGAGCGGTCGCGAGCATACGCGACCACTCGCAATGAGATACCTGACCTCCCCACGTTGAGAATCTCGCCGGAAGGTATATTTTCCAAGCTCGCGATCGGCAACTTGATGCTGCTGATCGCGAATGAGGAAAAAGTCTCACTGGGATGTCATTTTGCTTGCTCGCAGTCACCAACTTGACGTTGAGGACCGCGAGCAAGCAAAAAATGACCGCTGCACTACGCTACACTACGCGTGTTCGCACTGTGCTACGTGCAGTTCGTGTAGTGCGAAGTAGCGCAAACTTCTCAAAGTACGCGAGCGTAGCGTAGTGCTTTGCCCAGGGTTAGCTACGGGTGGCCCTTTCCCCCTCCTTTTTCAAATCAGTGGATAAGTATAAATTCACATTTTTAGAGAAGGACAAAAAGGCAAGAATCTATGATCACATTGAAGATGAGTAAATCCTCCGGTGGTATAAATCTCCTTGATTACCCACGATATCAGCTGGCATTCCTCATCGCTCAAGGGTCCTGGTGGTTTCATATGAACGAGAACTGCCCTCCACCATGGCTTCTCATAGAGGCTGCTATTGTGCCCCTTACCTCTCAGTGCCACCCTCTCTAAACACAATTTGACCAGACTCCCTTTGGAACACTCAAGATCTACAATAATGAATACAATATCGGCCCTTTTACTTCTCGATAAGCTTTTAGAGCATTGAATATTTGACTCCACTATTGCCTCCTTATAGCACAACTGTAAGATTAATTTAGATGGGAGGATGGTATTCTGGGAACAATGGATAAGGAAAGGTATAAATCTTATAGGAGTTCCAGGCACCCGTTTACATACTGTTGGATGTTCGTCCCTATAACAGAAATTTGATCTATCCAACATATATTTTTTTTATAAATTCCTGGGATTGAACCCTTGGTAGATTGAAGTTTCCACATACACCTGACCTACCTGGCCTGCTGGGTAATTTCGAAAGAAAAGGTCACACTGCATTGCCCATATACAAACTTCTAGATTCTCCCAGAGGTTATGTGCTGAGATTGATTGCCTGGAAATGGGAAATCCAGATACATTCTCTGTGAAACACGAATATTCCAGACACCACATGGAAAAAAATCTGGCAATACCCTTTTCGGATGAAATCACACCAGCTATAGCTCAATCCAGATTCTGGTCCATTCACAAAACATATTGGACTCCATCCAGACTTCATAAAATTGGAGTAAGACATGGGTACTCGCACACATTTCCCCAGGGGCCAAAAGGTGTGGTCTGCGATGTGCCCGAGGGCCGAATTGATGCCAGATGGGTGCGGTCTAGCTGGGGTTGGGGGTGTGTGGGGGGTATATTGGTGGTAAGGTGGGTGTAGGTGAAGCAAAGCATAGACATCTATGTGCTGAATTGCACATCGTGAAATCAGAAAACCTGAGATTAATCCCAGGCTTCCCCATTTTAGCAAATTGTGTGATTCTAGGCAATAGTTTAATTTCACTTTCCCTCCTTTCTCTTTATTATCACATATATGAGGATCTTGAAATACAGGACTTCAGTTTGCATGCTGTACAAAACCTTCAATGGTGTTTGATTTAATAAGCTATTATGTTTTACTTGTAGAATAGGAACCCAATTCACCCAAAGAGTGTACATAACATTGAACTTGCCTCTTTAGTTCACCATTGCCATTGTTGTTGTTTCTAAATAAATGTTTGAAAAACATCACTTTGAAAATAATATTTCTCAATGCAATGATACAATCTGATGTACTAAAGTGAAAAGGATCTGATAATAATTAAATACACTTTTTGAATTTCAGAGACTTTATCATATGTTTACACTATTGCTGCACTATGGCTTTAAAATGAAAGTGCTCCCAGGGCCCCAAATCACGGTGTGAAATGGAGTTGTACTGGGAAAGCAGTGGCTACTTGAGGGATCAGGCCTGCTATCTTACCAGTGGTCAACGAAATTAAGGCTATTAACTGTATAGAGGCGGCCAGTTTCCCATCAAGACTTCCATTAAATGTAAATGTAAATGTACAGGAATTTATATAGCGCAAATCAGCGAGCGGTTTCTAAGCGCTTGCTTAGGGAACCCATCCTGGTATTCCCCTGTGAGATAACCCCGGCAGGGTATCCGCAAGGTGAAGCCAGGCATTCCGCCGCGAGGGGCCGTTGTGGAGATTAAGCAAGCTATTGCCCAGAGTCGCAGAGTGTGAACCCCTGTATCGAGTAGGCACCGGAGCGAGAATTGTCAAGTCCATGGACATTTTTAGGACTCAAGACCCCGCCGAGCCGGGAATTGAACCCTGGTCCCGGGCTGACCTCTGCTTCGAGGTCTGCCTCCTCTAACCAGTGAGCCACACTTCTCCACATTAATGGTATATGAGGAAAAAAAAAAAAAAAAAGAAAGTGCTCCTAAAGTTAAGTGGTGCAGAACTCAATAGTTACTGCCTTCCTTTGACAAAAAATAACCTTTAAATAAACGCTTGCCTGTTTATTAAGCATCTTTCTTATTGTTGGCATCTCTCTAGTAAACAGCAGCTGAGTGCTGCTGTACACCAGGCGGCCGCAAGTAAAGGTTAGAAGGGCTGCATGCCAACCGCCACCCTCCCCCCCCCCCCCATCCGTGCTTTGAGTATCAAGGATCTAAGAGTCTCTGATACTTTCTGGAGATGTGAGGAGGGACGGGAAGACCTAAATCATATATTTTTCACCTGTAAGATGGCCCACCCGCTAAGGTCTAGGATACAGTGACAAAATAACTGGGAAATACTTTACAGTTGTTTTCTTAACCGTTGCCTTGGGGTTACACGCAAATCCCCGTTGAGCAGATTTTACTGAACAGACCTCAATGTTGATTGACCTTCTTCTGTCTCTGGAGACCAAGACCATACTTTCAGACTGGAAAATGACCATCAGTGAGGTCCTTTGAAAAATGGTGGAATTTGCTGTGCTGTAATAGAGGTGCGGAGAACATCCTGCATGCCAAATTGCACAGGGCCCCCATTTCCAGATATGTTTGGGACTCTTTTGATAAATATTTACAAATAAGCAAACCTACATAGGTGCTCTTTTGATTAACAGGTCTCTACCTATATAGGGTGAATATTTTTTATTGCACTCTGCGGATCACGCCATGGTCTCCGATCATAACTACTGGTTGTCCAGTCGGCCTGACTCAGTGTAGCCACTTTCTCTCTATCTCTCCGTTTTTTTTCTCTCGTCTCCCCCACTTTTCTCAGGTTCTCCTCTTCTTCCCACCTTTTTCCCGATCTTCCAAAAGTTGTTATATTGTTACCGTTGTAAGGTTGTGTTATATACGATGGGTCACTGCGTCTCACAGAGACTTGCAGCTCAGCCGCTTATTAGATAGGTTCTCAGACCCTCTATCATAATACTTCCATTATCTACTCAGTTAAAACTGATTGAGCTATGCTATGCTGAGTTTCCATTTGCGTCCAAATGTTATATGTACCTGTAAGCACTCCCTCCAATCCAGGCATTGTAACAGAAGTGTAATGTGAATTCTTTATCATGGCTGCGTTTTTCTCTTATTTGTGAAAACAATAAAAAACATCTGAAAACATAAAAAGGGCAGACATATAAATAAGTAACTGTAATGCACCCACACCGATTCAGCTACACAAGTAGAAAGACAACAAATGGTATGTGCGAATCATTCATTGACATAAATAGACAAGCACTGAAGACGCCAATAGCTTGGACTTTCCAGCAGGTGGTAACTGCAGAGCAAGCTCCATCAAACAGAACACATGTCGGAACAGGGGGGTTAAGTTCAGAGAAGAGTGACAGCAAAAAAAGCCCTCTCTCATTCCATAAGCGTGTAGTGGCAACACATTGCTTACTTTTCGGGTATGGACAGGGGGGTTGTGATAAACAATTTAAGATAATTTCACATATGATGTTATCAATGAGAAATGGGATAATTGTTATGGTGTACCTTTACATTTTCAGATAAGGAGAAGTAATTCATTTATCTCAAACCATTTTACCACCAACTGAAATTGAGCCGGATTGCAGAAGAGTAATTTTCACAGGAGGGCATTAGTTCCCCATTCTGAAAGAGTCAAGGGCATAATTACAAGAAAAGTGACGGAGCGCGGTGTTAGTCTCCTTGGCTTCACACTGCCACTTTTGAAACGCAGGGCTGCACTGTATTTACAACAATACGGTGCAGTACGTTGCAGCCCTTTGTTCCCCCCTTCTCTGGCGCTAATTAAAGCTGCCTAGCGCCAATGCAGGCCCCCTTCCACTATAGTGCAAGGGTACCTGCGTTGTAGGAATGATTGTTTATGTGCAGTAAGGTGTCCCTCCTTGCAGGTGAGCAAACTTAAATGACGATTTGTAATTTCTATCCGTGCTGCTTTGTGCAGCACACATTGAAGTTGGAATTCGTCATTTTTAAAATGATTGTTTATCTGCAGTAAGGGACCCCACCCTGCTCATAAATATTCATGCACGGTGTTCTGTTTTTTTTATGTGTACTGCACAACGCAGCACACATAGAAACAGCAATAACGAGGAGAAATAAAGCATTTAACCTCGTAGCACCAGGTTTTTTTTGTCTTAATTTCAACGCTGCCCTGTATTTACGACACCTTTGAAAATATGGGGCAGAGTAAAAATCAATGTGGAATGCCCACCTCAACGCCCATTCCCCCCACTTTTCACGCTAAGTATAGCATTAAAGAGTGCCTTAGTTACAAAGCAGCATTAAGTCAGAGTGGCGTACACTAACACTGCCTTGTTAATAAGACGAAACCCGTATTGCCACCTGAAGGTCAAAAAAAGTGACATTCCTGTGACGATAGGGGCTTGTAAATATGCCCCACAGTTTATTATTTTGAAAACATTTTCAACAAGATATGAAATACCAGCAGCTCTATGAGAGAAGACACAGCAAACCGGGGATAATGGAGCGCCTGTCTTCAATGAAATTAAACTTCCTGGTTATAATTGTTGGTCCACAAAGTATTTTTTAGCATTCATAGAAGTGGCTCAAGAGCGGACAACATTTAATTTTTCTTTTTTTAATGAAACCCTGCCAGTTGCCTCAAAACGCAAGGCCTTTTCCACTGCTCAATATGACAGTCCTGAAGTCTGCTTAACTAATTTTTCCACGTTATAGTAAATACTCTTTTTATTATATAAAATAATCTTAACATTTCAACAACATGATCAACCCCCTTGAGTCGAAAGCCCTACCCAGGGAGCAGTGAGAACGTAGTGAGGTTGCTTTGAATGCCACATCTATAGGCAGTTTACCATTTGTAACTATCAGGCCAATGCTATCTCCATCAAACACTTCCTATCTGAGTATTTTATTCCTACAGTCTAATGTAGTGTTTGCTTTCTTCTCCACACTAAAGTTTAAGTTCCTCTCTTTGTGCCCTTGAGGCCAATACAGCCCTCACTGATCCAGCTTCTTGGTGACCAGAGAGCCAGCAGATGGGTGTTGGGATTCTGTCCTAAGCTTGTATGGAAATACAACTTGCAATCTGTTAGCAAAAGCAGAAACTGAGCTTCCCCTAACAGCCCTTCATAGAGAAGGGCCTCCTAAAAGAAACAGACAAGCTCCACCAAGCATATGGGAGAGTTAGAGCAATTGGCATTGTAAATGACAATGTTTTTTATCTATGTGTTTTTGAAAAGGACTTTGAAAAACACAAGAAAGTGTGGCCTCTTGTGAAACTCTGAGGCCTGGTGAAAGGCCAAAAGTCAGAAACTGCAGTTGTATGTCTGCCTTCAGAGAAGGAAGTAGAGCGGAAAATGGACGACAGACATGAGAGGGAAGAGAGACAAAGATAGGGAGACAGTGTGGTGAGGAGACATGAGAAAAATTGAGAACAGAGAGAAAAGGCAATACAACATGAGAGTATGAAAGATAGTAAGGAGAAGAGAAAGTAGAAGTCAATGGGAACATGAAAGAGGAAGAGAAAAAGAGACATAAAGGGAAAAAGAGCATCAAAGGGCAAACATAAAGATAAGAAAGAGAAAGGAGATGGTGCTCTTCGGCTCCTTTCCTGGCACAGGGCACAAGCTCCCATACACCCCTACACCACTCCAGACTCTCAACAGAATTTAAGGGGCTCATTACAATGGCAGACAGACTTCCATTCATCATCCATTGTTTCAGATTTGGGACCAGCCGCCCATGAGCAAGCCTCCCCACAATCAGAGTTATGATGCAACCGCCACCATGGCGGTCGCTTCGCCTATATTTTGCATTGTGGCGGGGAGGCGTTCAACAGCCCCCGCCGCAATGCAAAAATAAAGGCACTTGCATATCCCTGCACTACGTGGCAGGCACCATGCGGTGCCTGCCACATGGTGCAGAGATATGTAGGGGGTACCATAGGTGCCCCCCAGTTCCCGTGACCCAGTCACCAGGGATTAAGGGGGGCCCCAAATCCATTTCCGCCATTCATTTTGCTGCGGTGTGTCTGCCGCAGAACGAATGGAGGAAAGGGATATCATAATCCCGAAGGCGGTGCCTGCAAGGCACAGCCGCAATGTTGGGCTATGTTTCTGTTCTGACAGGCGGTCGGAAATGGACCGCCTGTTCGAACCGTGGGGGGCAGTCTTTACGACTGCCATGCATACCCAATGAATCCCCCCACCATCATAATATGGTGGGGGAAAGCAGCAGTACGATGGCGGAAGGCTCCCACCGACCGGCTGTCAGTGGCGGTTCTTCCGCCATTGTAATGAGCCCCTAAGTCTGCATGTTGGTATGATTGTCCTAAGACAGTTGGCAAAACAGAAATGTGCGCGCACTGAGCTCGTAATGGCAGAGGTCGGTCACCCCACTGCTGACAGCATCGCACTACGGCTGACAGCGAGGAGATGCAAACCAGACAAACACAATGATATTATAACGATTTTAATACCATTTTATTTTTCACTGAGCTGAGTCTTAGGGCATGGTCATCCTGACAGACAGCAGCAGGTAGGAGGAGTGGTGGGCACTGTAAGTGCCCTTGTCGGTTTACTATTTGTCTTAGGATGGTCAAACCGACATGCGCACTTAGATTTCTCCAACCTGAACTGTGTTGCACATCAACATGACATTATTTGGGGAATCAGGGCGCATTTGAGAAGCACCCAGTTACCAATGAAAGCCATGGCCTGTTAGAGTGTGTGGGGACGGCATGTGGGTGTCAGGACTTTATTCTGATTGTTCATGTTCATCAGCAGCATATGCAGAATGCACATGTGTATGTAACTTACCTGCAGTGGATATATGAATAGAGGAATAATAGATGTACGCCTGGCAGGAATTATCTTTTTCAAGCAGTACCCAGGTGATGAGGGCATAACTAGGGTGAAACAGGCTCTGCGCTGCATCTGTTCTGGTTAAGGGAGGCCCTAGCTTGGCAGTTCGGGATGAACTGTTCTAACTGGAGCAGAGTCAAGACTGATTTGAAATTGGCAGGGTCTAAACTGAGGTGACATGGTGTGCAAAATAACAAAGGATTGGAATGTGACCCTAATAATTACTAGCGGCTGAGATTCATTCAAGCATTCCATCCGCCACTTTTTGTATACCTTAGGATTTTTTATATAGACATATAGGTGCCACACGTTTAAGTGTATGGCATAAGTGTGGAAGGATTGTGACTGTCATTCACATGAGTAAAAAGTATATGTGAACAGGAGCGTGGGGATGGCGTATGGGTACCGAGAGTTTGTGGGGGCACTGGGTACCAGGAATGTGTGGAAGGTTAGTAACTGCTAAGAATGTATGAATATCACATGACTGCCATGAGACATGTGTGAAACCTCTATTTATTGGGTCAGTGGCTGCCAGCAGAATGTGGGGACAGCACACTGTTCACTTTAGGTGTTACAGGTGAGGTCATATCTGATAAAATAGGCTTTGGAATTGTGATGTCTTGAATGAGGTTACCGATAGAATATTTAGACTGTCATTGTTTTCTAGCCACCCTAGCTTTAGGCTTTTGGAGATTAGGTTTGCACTGCTACTTTAACGCCCATCCAACTGAAACATTTTTCGTAAGATAGACATTGATGATACCTTAAGAGTTGGCCCCTTGCCATATTGACGCCGGACAGGGAGGGGGGGACTGGGTGGTCAGTAACCGGGATACCACCCTAAACGTTTGCTAAATTGCTGAGTACCAGGCGGGTGGTGGTTGTCTAGCTGGGCGTACTGATACGAGACTGGGAGTGTGCTGTGGGATCGATGCGTGTATGTTTCATTCTTTTGCTGTTCTGTAAAAACAATACCATATATTTAAAAAATAGACATACGTATACAAATATTCTTATACGTCCAGAAATATAAATGAACATTTATCCCTCAAGTTAGTACAAATCCAACAGACAGCTTTCTTCAATTATCATTAAAATGGAACTGTACTTGGAGAGGCAAAGACACAGTAAGTGCACTTAGCAAGCACTGTTCTGAAATTATATTACATTTTTTCTACATAACGGAATGTATTTTTGAACACACTAATGTATGTATGTTTTATTTATTTTCAATTTGTACAGTTTACAGAATGTTATAAAGTGTGTTGGATAATGCAAGTCAGTTTGTTATATAAAAGGGAAATTGCCTATAAAGGTCTAACATCCGCCCCACTCTTCATCTCCTCCACTTTATAGCTCCTCTGTGTCTCTTTCATATTTCGTATATAATAGGATATAATAACTGTTTTTGCAAAATGCCTTCTCTAATTAAAAGGAATGCGACTGGTTCACACTAAAAGTTAATATTTACTTTTACAATACTTTAAAACCATGTGCACTAAAAAGGGACAGGATTATGGGGGTCATGGACTGTGGACAGGCATACAAGGACAAGATACAAATGGTTGCAGGCACGACGTATTATGATCTTCTGATTGGTGCTGCTTCTTAATTTTAAAACGTTAGTGCTAGTTTAGTTACATTGAATGTTGTACACGTAGGTTATGCCTTTGCCCAGTGTCTGTTGTCTGTATCCAAGGTGCACAGTTACAAACGTCAATGCACCCTAGGGACAAAACCTCGCACATTACGATGCATCATAGGAACACTAAGGTAGCATACTGCAATGCACACTAGTCAACGGAACTCCACTGCATCTGAGGGACTTCAGGTCACTGCCTGTAACTGGTCACTGAAAAGTAGGGGCTCCAAACAGCCGCACAACCCAGCAGCCTATTGGCACTGTCCACTACACTTCACTAAAGCCTAGAAATCCTATTACACCGCACTGTCTATCTCCAAATGTCAGTGCCCGTTTATCACTGGAATGCTAACCAAACACACTGCATTGCATTCTAGGTACACTAGCACTCAGCACAATGCTGTAAGGAAACCAGCCCAATATATTGCTCTTCATCCTAGGGATACTGTCCCACCTTCCTCAACTGCATCCTAGAGACATTATCTCACTACGGAGACCGCAACAGAGGCAGGAGAACTTTCTGGCCCACCAAACGCACGCAGCACCTTTTCCCCGGTCCCTGGAGGGGCTTTGAAAACTCAGCGGCTGTCCCACAGTTCGGGGAGACCGCAACGGAGGCAGAAGAAATTTCACGCCGACCCTGGCCCGCCAAACGCATGCAGCACTTTTGCCCCGGTCCCTAGAGGGGCTTTGAAAACTCGGCGGCAGTACCGTAGCACAGGAGTCTGCAACAGAGGCAGGAGAACTTTCCTGCTGCCCCTGGCCCACCCAACGCACCCAGCACTTTTGCCACGGTCCCTGGAGGGGCTTTGAAAACTCTATGGCGGTCCCGCAGCGCTGTGGCGTGCCAGGGCTCGGTCCGGGCAAAGACTGGGCCAAGACGGGCCCATCTTAGCCCATCAGTGACCAACAGAGGCCGGGCTGGGCCACCCCCCTAAGGTTGGTTCGTCTTTACCTATCAATATTTACACGTGTCACAGGTTTCCTGTTCCATATTGTGATTGTGAAAGCTATTGCAAAGTTATGGGTAAAAGAAAAATGATATATTATGAACAAAAGATGGAGAGTGAAGGGATTTTATCCACCTCGGTGGACGGAAAGGTACTCCCGATCCCCTGGGTAGGTAACTATATAACAAAAAGGAGGAGTACCACCATAGATAAGGCTAGAAAGCGATATCGGTGGGATGGAATTCTAATGAGGAAAAAGAAGAAGTCCTTCTTTGTTTTTAATAAACCCCTCACTCACCGACCTGGTCGGTGACATGCTTCATCATCGGGGCCACCTTGACAGCCGAATGCCGTCAAGGTGTGCTGCGACACCTGGGATACAGTGGAGCGGGTATGTGAGTGATGAATGTAAAAAAGGAATCAGTGAGTTAAAAATTGTCCTGGTATGGCTTATACAAAAAAATTTATTCTAAGACTACTGGACAATAATAAAAGCAGTGTGTGTCGATACAGTAAAGGTTTAATTATGACCAAATGTATCTGTGATATATGTGTGAGGTCTGATAGGAAATTGCAGGTTTTTCTTCAGGACCAAATAAAGGAGTTGGGTGGTCAGGGTACACTAACACCCTGCCATACCTGTAACCCTTTGTTCCCTAATAACAAAAAGTTGTTATAGGGCGAGAAAAAGTAATCCAAAGGTGATTACATTAAAAGGCAGAAAAACCTGTAAAGAGAAAGAAATTATAAGTCATCAAAACTAGTTACGTGCCTGTCACGTAGTGAAGTGACGGAATCTGCTCTTTCTGTGAATCATCCCACATCCATTTACTGCGAACTACTCAAGTGCAGTGATCGAGTATTGCTTTTCAGTGAAACTAGGATTGTTTTTAGACACACCTATCAATACGAGTTTGAAGGTGAACGAGCATAGTCTATTCATCGCTTGCTTATTTAGGCTGAAAAGTGCGTGCCTAAGTAGTATCCATAACTTAATGGTGCCAGGGATTACCGACGTGCTAAAGGTACAACTTGATCCAAAATAAACAGTACAGTACAGACATAACACATAACACATATTGTAAATAAAACGTGCTCACTCCTCTTTAGGGGTTCAAATACTGCACGGGTTTAGAGGGAAGGGAGGCCACAGTACAGGAAACGTATTCTGTAAATGGAAAGTAGAATAGATCAGCAGAGTGCCTGGTGGGATGCTTATCGGCACCAAGCTGCTGCTCGAGTTAGGCAAGTTGAAACGGACGCGTTTCATTTCGTATAGCCAGGATCTACTTACAGTTTCAGTGGTCGGTCAACAGCCGTATACCTATTGCGCCCCTCCGTACACCCGTCAAGGGCCAAATACGGAGCCGAAGGTAAAGGCGTATCAAGAAAAATGAGCCACACTCCCATCACAGTGGGAAAATTGGGAGGGCAAAACTCCCTATTGACTTATTTGACTGGTGCTATGAGGGCCATCGAGGAGCGAATTCATACAGTGGAAGAGACTCTTACTCAAGGATGGTTTGGCTTGAGCGTGGAAAGTAACAACGGAGCAAGCACATCTATTAACTCTGCTACACCTACGTGTAGGGGCAAATTGCACAGGGAGCACAAAATGGGTGTATCCAGGTGACTTCAGATCTCCTATATGTTAGTGGCCTAGAAGAGGACCCCCAACTACCTTCGAAATGTTGTAAGAATCCTGATGCTGGGGAGGATACACATGAAGTTAATCATGCTGGGAAAAACCCGGCAACTCGGGATAAAAAGTCACTTCCCAAAAAAAGGAAACATTTGGGTAATCACTCCAAAATAGCCGGACGGAGTAACTCTGCCAGTGTTGGGAGAGCCAGTGAGAAGGCGGATACTGTAGGCCAAACCCTTGAATTAGACCACATTGCTAGGAAGATCGATAACTGACATAGCATTGTGGTTGAAGCTTTAGGGAAATTAGCAGACAGAGTTGCTAATATAGAGGGGGGCCTGAGAGGAGAGAACAGAGCCACTGCAGGGGGGGGGGGGTGAACACGTCACAGAATGACAACCATTCCAGAGGCCCACTCCCAATCCCTCAGACAGGGATTTACCCTGTCATATAGCTCTAAGCTAGACTCTGTGCATGATGTTACCTGTATGCCCTCCCAAAGACCTACTCCCTCTGGCAAACATTTGCAGTCTTATAATGACCACAATAAACTTATAGTAGAGCAGAATGGACCTAATAGTAGATCAGGGAGACACCAATTTCGGCCTACGCCTTCCCTTGAGAGATCAGTCTTTACATACCTTGACCTACCACCGGCGGCTACACCATATGTAGTAATTCTAGGCAATGCCCCCTACTTGCACGTAGCGGAAAACGAAACATGGGAGGGTCTTCAAAACAAATCTCTTCACTGGCTAGGTAAATAAAACGGTCTCACTGACATATTATTTGAGAACTTTAAAATGGTCAGACGGGTTACTTGGGTGGGTAAGGGCCCGAAAACCCACCAGGAAGATTGTATTGTCTTAACTTTCAGTGATCCCATGTTAGTGCATGCAGTACTTGCAAGGACAGGGAACGCATGTTTCAACTATACTGGAATCAATGTCTTACCTCTAGGTGCTTTCTATTTGTCCCCTGTTGTGAATAATTTTAAAAACCATGTAAAGGATCCGTATGCTGGAAGTAAGAGATTACGTAATGTCCCGCTCCACAATCGCTTCGATCTGCTATCCACTTTGGAAGACATAGATTGACCAAGAATGCAACTCATTGGGGGGGGAGGGGTTGACCGAGCGAGGCTGGAATCCCCATCACCCTCAGGTATTTCCTCAGATAAGTTGGGTAGTGGTCAAATCCTCCTTATGTGAGAGTGGGATAGATCGTAATCGTTTTTCAGCACAAATTATTGAGGGCAAGGATTCGACTGATAATCGTTTCAATTCTGCGGGCAATTCTGAATCCAGCTCTGATACCATAGTAACATCTATCATGGATGTGAATAACCCTGAGTGGTTAACGTTTGTAGATCATTTCTCTATAATTTGTTTACAAGAAACCTGGTCAGTTAAGGAAAACCATATTGTTGGTTTTAGAACTTTCTTCACACCGGCAGTCAGTAGCGAGCATGAGCGTAACAAAGGGGGACTATGTATATATGTTTCAAATACGGTGGGGGCAATTAACACAAAACCTATAACTGACTATAATTACTATCAGATCCTATTAATGAACAAGACAGGTGGACATGGTACAGAATCTACATCACACTATCGGTAACCTGGAAGATAAAATGTCTGGTGATATGTGTATTATCTGGGGCGGTGAATTTAACTGTTTTCTGTGCCAGCATAGTCAATGGGGTATATGTGGCCTAGGAAAGGATAAAGAAGATATAATGGCCCATTTTTCCCATCCTGTATTGGGGGGGTCTGCTAAATGATATCTTGTTTCAGTTTGACCTGGGATATGCCAACAAACTATGCACTCCCACAGTACCTTTTAAGTCCACCTTTAATGGTAGGGGATGTAATTGTATTATTGACTATATCCTTGTCTCAAATAGATATTTACGCAATGGCCGCTCCTTCGTAACACATGATATTATGCTAAGTGATCATTTCCCAATCAGCATGGCTCTTAAACTGGAGAGGACAGATAGAACTAATTATCAAGAGGAGTTAAACTATGATTTTAGGATTAATCTCGCTAGTACTAACGGGTATTCCCTAAAGTGGGCAAAAGAGGATCCAGTGGCTTTTATTCATCACCTGATTAACAGGAATAGTGATGAATTTGAAACCTGTTTGTCCGAGGGAAGGGACGATGAAGAGGTTTTAAATGCTTTCTTCAATATCTCAGGTGAGGCCCAGAAGTTACTAATGAGGGAGCAGAAACAGGGTCTGCATAAGCCACAGGGATGGTTTGATAAAGATTGTAGCAAGGCCCACACCCTCCTGAAGAAAGTATTGCACAGCGTAAATAGATCAAGGGAGGAAATGAGACAGGCTAGAATCACTTATCGACATGCTTTAAAAAAGTGCAAGATACAATTGAGATTAGAAGCATGGGAGACGTTACACCAGGCATGCGTAAGAAAAGACAACTATGGCTTCTGGAAAGTGGTAAATGTTTCGTTTTTTACAAAGGGGGATACGTATGAATAGACAATTGATTGAACTTCTGTATTGTTATTAATTAGGAAAAACGTCTTTCTATGTTATTTAATTGACTTTTTTAAAAAGGATATGTGATTGTCTATATTGTATTTTTACGATCTGTACTTATGTGTTGTACTTTTGTATACATTTTATCTGTTGTCTTTTATGAAGAAAACTTCGAAATAAAGACGTTAAAAACTGAACTGAAACTGAAATAGACATCGCTATTACTGAGGATGAGTGGGTTAAATATTTTGCGGACCTCTATAATGAGGAACCCACTGGAAAAAATGAAGCATCCTCAATAGCAAAGATGACCAATGATAGTGTGCAGACGGTCGTATTCCCCATAGATATTAACATTTCTGTAGAGGTTACTAGGGCCATAAAAGAGATCGCTTCTGGTAAAGCACCAGGACCGGACGGCGTCCCTGTTGACATGTATAAAACTGACATCGAACTATGGGCCCCACTCCTAACTAATGTCTTAAATAGTTGTAGCCGTCATGGTTTTATCCCCACATGGTCGGATGATATAGTGATCCCCATTTTTAAAAAGGAGGACACAAATTAACCAAAGTGCTATCGTCCAATTACTTTGTTAGACTCCCTTCTGAAAGTAGTAGGGAGTGTGATTCTTAACAGACTACAATCCTAGGCTGAAGAGACAGGCGTGCTATCTAATTTACCGTATGGTTTCCGAGCGGGGCTCGGTAAGGTTGAGCAAGGTCTCAATTTACCTCTGATCATAAGCAAATATATAGTTGCTAAGGAGGGCAAACTCTTCTTGTCATTCGTTGATTTGAGCTCAGGAGAGTTCTTAAAGATGTGGAAGTTGAGCCATCCTTGCTTTTGTTTATCAAGGAATTGTATCGGGAGGCAGGAGCTAGGATCCGCTACGGGAGACAGGGTGAATGCTCAGCCAAATTTCGCACAAAAAAGGGAGTGAGACAAGGCTGTATACTTGCCCATTTCCT
The DNA here is from genome assembly GCF_964263255.1 of Lissotriton vulgaris. Lineage (NCBI taxonomy): Eukaryota > Metazoa > Chordata > Amphibia > Caudata > Salamandridae > Lissotriton > Lissotriton vulgaris. The sequence goes on from NW_028240899.1 coordinate 119,831, forward strand.
TTTCTCCTTATATATAAATAGCCTGGGCCACAATTTGACTGAACATCAACAGGACTACCCGATTATTAAGAATACCCCAGTCCCTATCCTAATCTATACGGAAGACCCAGTCATCATGGCGCGGCGCAAATAGGGTTACAACGAACAGTTACCAACTTTGTTAATTTTATGCAAGATAGCAGTTTAAAAGTAAATATCTGTAAAACACTTACTATGAGTTGTGGGAAAAAACAAAGAAAAAATTTGATATTTTTATGAACAACATCTTTGCCGAAAGTACTGATAAGTTCTCCTATCTGGGTATCACTTTTGATCGGACTGGGTCCTGGTCTACGGCAATGCAGGCAAGAAAACTAATGTTCAATTCAATTCAATAATCTTTATTTCGTTGCAATTGCACCATAAAAGATATACAAAATACATAATATATATACAAAATACATAATATACATGGCCACATTGTCATGAACAAGTGTACAAGAATGTACAATTCAAAAAGTGCTAGTGCATGACCAAATACTATCCCTAGCCTTCACAGCTAAGTCACGGGGATGGGCTTAGGACACACATCAATAAATATATTTAAAAAAAAGTTTAAAATATTTACACGGTTAAAAAAGCATTAAATTGATTTATAACAGCCAGACACTTAAAATGGCAGTGACAATTTTTGTCTAATGAATTTTACTGCCAAAAGGAATCTACTGATACCAAACACTATTACTTGACTAGTGTCCGTAATTAATATTCTTCCAGCTTCCTTATACGAAGTTATTCCAATATTACGGCACAGTGGCACTATCCATTTTCTTCTAGTTTCTACATAGCTTGGACAGAAAAACAAAATATGAAAAATGTCTTCTCTAACATTATTTGTGCATAAGGTACATTTATCATTACTGGTTTTCCCCCATTTTGACTCGGTTTCCCGGGTTCTTAGTATACCATACCTATACTTTAAGTACAAGGTTTTCGCTAATGGTGGCTGAATCTCATCAAGAAACATTTCAAACTGGGCTACATTTTTCACCAATAAGAATTTTTCGGTTATGGGGCCATGTGCTCCAACATATACAGCATCATGGCTCACAAGGCCCAAAAAGAGAGTTTGACTATTTTCTTTGAGGACACAGTCAGTGATTCTGGCTGGCTCCAAAAATGGGATAAACCCAATTTTGTTAACCAGCTTTTAACGTGTTTAAACCAAAGAATCTTATTACTCGTGTCTAGTTCCAAAACTTCAACCAATCCATTTTTATATTCAGTTAGCTCTGGGGTGATCCACAACCTGACCCATAACAATAGTGGTCTTAATATTGCATATAGGTCGGTGCGTCGTATGTTCATATCAAGGAGTAGGGGTAATAGTGGAGTGTTACTAGGAACCTTTAATAATCCCCTTAAAAACGTATTCTCCATGATTTCAAATGTCTTTCTACACACGGGTCCCCAAAGTTCTGCCCCATACAGAACCGCTGACTGAACCTTGCATTTAAAGAGTTCTAACGCTGGGGTAACTGCTTTGTTTGCACAGTTGTTATGCCTTTTCAGTATTGGTAGACAATTTTGTTTGAACACAATTTTAGATTTTTCTAATTGGGGTCTCCAACTTAAGGATGAATCTAATAATACCCCCAAATAAGTAAAACTTGGTTCGTAATCAAGTTTTTCTCCATTCAATGTTAGGTTTTTCCTGAAACTTTTGTGAGGGTTAAGTGCCATATATTTAGTCTTTTTTACATTAATTTCTAACCCTTTTTTGATACAATACTGCTGGAACCTATCTAATAAGATCTGTAGGCCCGAGGGGTTTGAATAATGAGAATCGTGTCATCCGCGAAGAGGAGGGACGGAACTCGTTCCCCCCCCAGGCGTGGAGAGTCATTGTCACAATTCTCCATATAAACTGCAATATCGCTGACATAAAGGGAGAAGAGTGTAGGTGCCAGCACGCACCCTTGGCGTACTCCCCTCTTAATAGGGATTTCTTCTGTAAGTTCACCATTAGGGCCCCATCTTACCCTGGCGTAGTTATTCTGGTGTAACCTAGTCACTAATTTCAATAGTTCATCTGGGAACCCCTGCTTTTTCAATGATTTCCACAATAAGTCGCGGGGGATAAGGTCAAATGCTGCTCGTAGATCTACAAAGGTAACATATAAATTACCTCTGCGCATGATGACATATTTCCAATACAAGCAGCATAGCCTTAATACCTGGTCGATGGTCCCAGTCTTTTCCCTAAACCCTGCCTGATACTTGGATAAAATCAAGTTTTCCTCCAACCACGTATTTACGCGGTTTAGGATATGTCTGGCATAAATTTTCTGCGTTATGTCTAAAAGACTAATGGGGCGATAGTTCGCTGGATCCCCTCTATCCCCCTTTTTAAAAATGGTGATAATTTCAGCCCCATCCCATGTATCAGGGATTTGGTCACCCGCTGCGATGACATTAAACAAATGGTTTAAATAAGGTGCCCAGATCTCCATATTGTGTTTATAAAGATCACCAGGGATCTTATCCAGACCTGGGGCCTTCCCTTGCTTCACAGAAGCAATTGCTGTTTCGGTCTCTTGTATGTCAAAGATTACCAATGAGTTTTCAACATCCTCTATCTGGGTTACTATTTCATTTGGGTTTACCATAAGCTTTTCTTCTGTGATTTGGGCTGCATATAATGATGTAAAATGATCAACCCATGTAGCTTCATTTAGGAAAACCTCCCTTGAGCCTTTATCTGGCTTATTCCCTTTGGCTACTAACTCCCAGAACTGCCTGTGATCTTTAGCTTTTGCAGCTGATAACATGCTAGACCATAGATCCTCGTCCCAGGATGATTTTGCGGTGGCTATTGTTTTATTGTAAATTGTCCTTTTTACTTTGAGTTCTACAGAGCTTTTAGTTTTTACCGCATTGATCAGGTCGGTCTTGGCTACTCGGCATTCCTTGTTAAAACAGGGTTTGCCTACTGGTTTTGTGTTCGCCGACCCGTTCCCTTTCCTAGGTTTTTTAGTGATAAGATCAATCAGTTTTTTACAAAAGGATTTGTGTAGTCCAATAAATTCACCAGGTTTACGTTCCTCTATATTATAGAACTCAAATGAGTTCACAAAAGTGGAATAAATGTTAGCCAACAGGTCTTTTCTTTCAAGAATATATGCCCATTTAACGGCCCTTCGATTATTACTTAGTACAACATTGTCACAGGTTAATGGTACTTCTGGACTATGAATACCCTCAGTAACACCAGGTTCTTTCAGGATACTAGACAAAAAACTCATTTCTAACGGGAAGTGATCGCTCTCAAAACGTTCTCTAACATTTAAATCATGTGTATATGGCCACAAATTAAAAGAAACAGAAACATAATCTATCTTGCTACTACAATTCCCCCTACTAAAGGTAAATGCTCTCGGGGAGTCTGATGGCATGCGCCCATTACAAGCTCTTAGACCATAGCTTGTGAACAGCCCTGAGATCTGGAGGGCTAATGTGGTCCCAGGAACAGTTCCATTATTCAGTGCTGGTATCCCATTGGCAACGTCCTCATCCTCGTACAGTTTAACCATCCCCACAATCGGCTCAAAATTACAATTTAGATCACCACGTAAAATGATACTTTCATCATGGTCTAAGGTGTCCATAAACATTTCCAGTTTCTCTATACATGGAGATTCCCTATTAGCGGGACATGGTCTATTGTACACATTTATGAGATTTATTATCCTCTTGTCACTTGTAATTAGTTTCAATCCAAGTATGTCTAAGGAATCAGTGTTTAACATTTTTATCCCCACACCGATAGTTGTACTGATCCATATTACCAACCCTCCCGAGGCTCGCCCTCTTACTGAAGGGACGGCCGCCACTTGGTAGGTTCTATATCCTATTCTATGGACCTGATCCGTGGCCCATGTTTCTTGTAGCACACAGATATCAAATGAATTAATATAACTATTCCAGTCAGGATCACACATTTTTATACCAACACCAGCGATGTTCCAAGAAACTAAGTTTAACAATGAGGGTCTCTCTTTTGAACAATGTGTACTAGATTTAACAGTGGGAAGTAGATTATTATCAATATTGGTACGGATGTTTAAGTACCTATCCACAGATAACCCACTGTTATCGCTATCTCCTTCCTTTGGGTCACGAGGTCTTATACGTACTTCATGGTCATACCCTGCCATATTGTTACTATTGCAAAGTTTTTCACAGCCAATCTCCTAGTGATTAAGTGATGTGTTCACCTCCCCACTCTCCTTAGGAGGTATAACATTAGGTATGGGGATTACATTATTTAAAGAAGAGGATTCCTCTGATCTAGTGGTCAGTGGTAATACCTGTAGTCAATCAACTGACTCTAGGCAATCGAATTGATTGTAGGAGAGGAAGTTATAGGGGTGGTGGATTTGTCCTAACCAGCCTCCTCCTTGGTGTCTCCTTCCACGGTGTCTTACCGTGGTCCACCCATCAGTTCTAGAATGAAAGTGACCGGGTGGGTAAAAATGTGTTAATTTAAATGGATGTATGGTAGTGGCTGGGTCTGGATTAGGATACTTCCAATTACAGATATAATTAACTATTCTTGGGTTGTCAAAATTGATAACTATGCTATCCCCTTGTATGTCTTTCGTCATGTGTCCCACCCATGATACTCGCCTAATACTCAAGGTGTTACCCCTCAGGCCAGGGGGCAACGGCCTATTGGTATTTAACCATTGGGTCACCCTTTTCCAGAGGTAGGATGTGCTTTCCAACTCCTGTTCACCTAGCTCTGGGACTCCAGTCAAGATAGCCACAAATGGGCAAACCTCTGGGGGAAGATTAAGTACATCCTTTACCTGGTCTTTACTAGGTCTATTTACTTTTGTTACCCCCTTACTGCCTGTTATGTTCGGAGTACTTTGCTTTTGCGATTGGCTATTGGGTACGTCACTAGGTGTCATAGGGTCACCCACATTTGGTTTGGGTACTACTTTTTCCTTTTGCGCAAGTATAGCATCTGAGGTTTTTACAGGAATAGCTGTTGTCAATGTTGATTGCGGGTTAATACTGGACTTACTCAGTTGGATATCTATTCTCTCCTTAATGTCCCTCTCTATACGTTTTTAAAATACCTCTATTTTACTCAGTCTCTCCTCTAATGGGTGGAGCATGTGTCGTAGTGCTTCAAGTATAACAGTGGAGGCAGAATCCCCCCTTCTGCACCAATCCCTGTTAAATCCTTGTTTGCGCCAACAGCCCCTTCCAGGCTAGTGTTAGGTGACACAGGATGCTTAGGACCCTTCTTTCTCTTACCACTAATATTGTTTACAGGCCCTTGTTTATTCTTTGGAATAGCCCCTGTGTTCACCCCTTTCTGCTGCCTGGTATTGTATACTTTGGCTTGCTCAACAGGTACCGGTGCAGCACGAGCATTAGGTAAATTGTTAGGTGATTGTAAAATAGATTCGGAGACAGTTAGAGTACTACTCTCTGTAACATTCAGTATATCGTTATTATTAATTATATCCACATTAGTTCCATTACTTTGAGGACCATTAGACTTTCCTACTAATTCAGTTCTGTCTTTGTAGATAGGTGTTTGAACATGTGCCAATGGCCCAAGAGAAGATCTTCTCGCAATATCCAATTCCTGCGAGACCCTCCTTTCCATGATGTTTATGCTTTCATCCACCACACAGTTCATTCTTTTAATAAATTGGTCCATAGCTCCCGTAAAAGCAACAGTGTCACTCTTCCCTTTACTTTCCTTTGGCGGCATACCAATGGTAGTGGGGGATCGTATAAGCAAAGAAACAAGGTAAAAGCTAATTAAATTCAGTTAATACTCACGAAATAAAGTGTAACATGAACAAGGGGGGTGGCCCGCCCGACCACTGCTGTCCACTGAGGGCCACAGAGGGCCCGCCCTTTGCCCGGGCTTAGCCCCGGGCGCTCCCGCGCGCGACTCGCGGGGCGAGTGGGGGTGTCAGGCTTTTACTGGCGCCTCCGGGCGCTCTCCACGCGTCACGGGCGCGCTGACGCCCAAGGGGTTGCTGGGGAGTGTGGTCCGTTGTCTTCGACCGCCTCCTGCAGCCTCCCGGCGTGTTGTGCCTCGGCCGTTTCCCTCACGGCGCTGCCCGATGGCAGAAAGACAGGTACGCTACTTGGTGTTCCCCCTCTGGGCTCCCGGGGGGTCAGGCTTTTACTGGCACCTCCGGGCGCTCTCCACGCATCACCGGCACGCTGACGCCCAAGGGGTTGCTGGGGAGTGTGGTCCGTTGTCTTCGACCGCCTCCTGCAGCCTCCCGGCGTGTTGTGCCTCGCCGTTTCCCTCACGGCGCTGCCCGAAGGCAGAAAGACAGGTACGCTACTTGGTGTTCCCCCTCTGGGCTCCCGGGGGGTCAGGCTTTTACTGGCACCTCCGGGCGCTCTCCACGCGTCACGGGCGCGCTGACGCCCAAGGGGTTGCTGGGGAGTGTGGTCCGTTGTCTTCGACCGCCTCCTGCAGCCTCCCGGCGTGTTGTGCCTCGGCCGTTTCCCTCACGGCGCTGCCCGATGGCAGAAAGACAGGTACGCTACTTGGTGTTCCCCCTCTGGGCTCCCGGGGGGTCAGGCTTTTACTGGCACCTCCGGGCGCTCTCCACGCGTCACCGGCACGCTGACGCCCAAGGGGTTGCTGGGGAGTGTGGTCCGTTGTCTTCGACCGCCTCCTGCAGCCTCCCGGCGTGTTGTGCCTCGCCGTTTCCCTCACGGCGCTGCCCGAAGGCAGAAAGACAGGTACGCTACTTGGTGTTCCCCCTCTGGGCTCCCGGGGGGTCAGGCTTTTACTGGCACCTCCGGGCGCTCTCCACGCGTCACGGGCGCGCTGACGCCCAAGGGGTTGCTGGGGAGTGTGGTCCGTTGTCTTCGACCGCCTCCTGCAGCCTCCCGGCGTGTTGTGCCTCGGCCGTTTCCCTCACGGCGCTGCCCGATGGCAGAAAGACAGGTACGCTACTTGGTGTTCCCCCACTATGTTCACTAGAGCCATTGGTGTGGTTATTAATTTCTCAAGGAAATTAGGCTGTAGACCTGTCCCTGAGCTATTAGCTATCTCTAAAGCTAAATGTATATCTACAACGATATATGGGGCAGGCATTTGGGGATTTGTAGATGCTGAACATATCCAACGTTGTGAAAATGCTTTTACTCATTATCTCCTGGCAGGTCCTGACTCCACTGCTACTTTTAATTGTCATATAGAACTTGGTCTCCCTTTTATTACTGATATTATCAATTTGAATCCTTTTTTACTCAGGCATAAGGTGTGGGCATCAACTGAGACTGGTTTTAATCGTGATGTAATTGTAGATTGTCTTAAACTAGAGAAGGTGGCTAATGTTCCATGGCTCAGTTATGTTTAAAAAATTGGCGATCGAAATCGGCCATCCTGAATATTTTGATACGCCAGAGATCATGGAAACAATCTTTAGGAAAACTTTGAAATCTATTTGCCTGACTTATCTGGAGAATAAGTGCTGGCTTAGAGAGAAAGATAAAAAAAACTGGTATGGAGAACCAACTAATGACAATTTGTCGGGGTATACACCATATTTGGTACAGATCCAGGGAAGCTTTAGTCGTATTCTTCTAACTCGTTTTTGTTTTGGGATCTTTCAAAGAATGATTACGTTCCCAGATGTTAATGATTGGTCGAGAAATCTACTCCCATGCCTGTGTGACGATATTTCTATTCAAACAACGCTGCACAGTGTCTTATTTTGTAAATTTTATACACTTTCCAGGAAAAGGATTTTAAAACCGTTTTTGAGGCAAATGAGCCAAAGACTATGCAGGACAGCTTTATTGAAGCTACAGCTTTTAGATAGAGGAATACAATGTGATGATCTACAGAAATGTTACCCTTGCTTTTATGAATTTATTCTGTTTGTTTTCAAACTGTGTAACTATAACAAAATGTAATCCTTTTTACCTTGTGCTTTTATGATTTTCATGTTTGCAAAATCGAATAAAGCTGAATTTTGATTTGATTTGAACTTATTGCAAAGCATTCTAGAGGCAGTCAGGGTTCTCTTCACATGGCAATTGTCCTAATGTATCTCAGAATCAAGCCATCAGAAAGTGGAGTGGCATGATTACTTCTGCAATTGAGAGTCTCAGAAAGTGGGTTATTAAATTGCAAGGGTACTCCTTAACGACCGAATGAACAAAGCATGGTTAGGTCACAACCTAGTTCCAAGAAAATCTCTCCTCAACCCTTGGAAGCTGTGTCACAAGCTGCAGACATGTTAATTTCAAGCAGTATCAAGCTATTTTAAAGTCAAGAGCACATTAAATTCCCAGATCAATCTACAATAATGGAGACAAATTGAAATATGCGAGAAACGCACAAAAAGATTAAAATCATTTAAAGAGGTGACAGAGATAGAGTTTTGAGGCGAAATACGTCATGATGCCGCAAAGCGACAATCAGAAGTATAAGTATGTGGTGAACAGTCCAGTCGCAATGAGCCAAACACAGGTAAAAGTTTTTATTTTCTGACTTAGTTCATTTGTAGGAGCTCCAAACCTTCTAGCAGGGGAAGGCAAGAATCTGAAGCCAGCAGTGGGCCTTCAAACCCAGATACACCTTCGTCAAGCTCTCACTGACACAGTTGGTCTTGGCTCCGAAAACTTGAGCAGGGCAAAGCTCTAATTTGTAGCCACTAAGGTTGTTTTGCTATTGGTATAGATTTGGTCCCTCACGCTTTCCCTGTTTGAACCCAGTTACTTTTCAGATTTTTTGAAAATCCACTCCTGGAACAAGGCTGGAAGGCGCATGGTTGCCTGAGGCAGAATATGTTAGCAGCGAGATACCACTGGAGCCATATTCAGTCTGCCAAAAGGCTCAAAGTGAGTAGAACATGGTTTTCTTGATTGCCCAGAATGCATCCTCACTGGGTAAGCCACAGCACCTTGTCATTGACCTATGCATGTGGGAAAAAGTTATTAAGTAGCTCTTATCGTCAACTACTAGAAAAGGTCCCCCTGGCCACTCCAGCAACCCTCAGGTCCTCCAGGCTTCTACGCACCAAGTTGCTCTTGAGTCAGCTACTGAGGAGACTTCATTAGATGGCAGTAAAGAATCAACGAACCTGAAAGCTTATCTGGTGTAGTCCCACTACCAGTAATGACACAATAAACAAGCATTGGCAAAGCCAAAAGGACTGGCTTTGGCAAGCAGATGCATTTTTAATGCAAGCATATGCACACAAAAATAGAAATAAGAAAAAAAGAAAACTTGAAGCTGCAAAACTGTAGACGCCATATGGTTGCCATAACATTTTTTAAAATAGCCATTATACGTAAGTTTAATAGAACAGAAGGGGTACATCTAACAGGCAAGCATACTCATGAGCATGTTTTTAGTATTAATGTAGAGGAATATGAAATTCTTCTTGCTGCAAAGAAAAAATACTATTGGCTTTGAATTACTGTAACATGAAACATATCTTAAACATGCAAGGATGATTTAAAAGAAAGTGAAGCATGGATAAAGAAAGGGAAGAAAAAACTTTGGAACCACCAGGCCTGGCACTAAAGTGCACTTCTGTTTAGGCAGACATGCTCATGTGATCAGGAAAAACTGCACCACTCACAGCACAAGTGTAAAAAAGCCTAAAGTGCCTGACCAACTGCCTCATGTTTCATACTGTGGTGGGCGGCAGCAAAATGACTACGACTTCTTTTTTGTAATATTTTTTTCTTACCAGGTTTGGAAATGTTCTGAGGAGGTGGTGGTGAAGTGCCAGCCGTATCCTGTGCAGAAGTCAGTAATTTGCGAAGTTCTTACACTAAATGCTGGCTGCTTTCTTTCATTATTTCCACCTCCTTTTCAGCACTTCCTTTCTCAGTTACTGCAAACCTTTAAGGAATCACACAAACAAACGGCATTAGCTTTCTTCCAGCTCCCAGCGCATTGGCCTTCCCTCTAGTTACTCCCATACAGAAAGGAGGTGCTTTCAGCCATGTCAGTTTCAGAACTGGGTTTCCCTCCTACTGGTGACACAGACATAAAGTGTAGGGTCGGTCTGGGAATCAATGGTTGCAGTACCTGCACCCTATGTAGACTTTCCATTTCAAAGGAAGAGCTAGGAAAGTTGTCCTTTGTGTTGCCAGCTATTGATGTATCCCTCCTAGGTGGCTAATCCTTTCAAAGTGACCACAGTTAACACCACAACTGCCCTCCTGCTTTGAAAGCCCAAACCAGTCTTCTTGGAGAGTGGTTGTTAACAAGTCAGCCATAGATGTGTATTCAGTCTCTGAATCAGGGCTGTGAAGTAAACCAGTTCTCAACAAACTTAGTTTTCTCTGGGCAGCACAAAGAACAATTTTATTAAGTTACTTTCCCACAAAAGGTATCAAAAACATACATTTAGCACTGATTTATTTTTAAGTTCGTGGAAAGTAACGTTGAACAATTCCTCTAGTATTTTCACACACATAGATATGAAAAAATAGATTTTATTCATAATCAGTCTTGTTCCTGGAAATTTCAGCAGCCCCTAAACAGTGAAAAGAACTTCATGCAATTGTTTATTTAGAGGACATTCCCTTCTTAACGCCTAGTATGCAGCATGTTTAGATACTAAGGCCCACATGCATCATTGTAGGAATTTGCGATTCCTAAATTGCGAAAATTAAGGAATCGCAATTTAGGAATCGCAAATTCCTATGCATTAAAAATTCGCAAAAGTTTTTGCGATTTCTTAATTTTCCTTATTTGCGATTCCTTAATTGCGAATCGCAAATAAGGAATCGCTTTACATTGTTTCCTATGGGCCTAGAGACCCATAGGAATCAATGGGAAGTCATTCTCATTTTGCGAATTCGCAATTAAGGAATCTCAAAATGAGAATGCAATTTCAAGGGTGCAGGGGGGGTCCAAAGGACCCCCCCCTGCACCCCTGGAATGTCACGTAAGTACATTTTACTCACACACATGTCCCAAGGGCATGTGTGTGTGTAACATGTAAGTTTCAAAAATGCATTTTTTTGCATTTTTGAAACTTTTCGCAAATTACCATGAAGGTTTACTTCATGGTAATTTTCCCCTTCCTAATTGCGAATTCGCAAATTAAATTAAATCATGCATAGCATTTAAGAAATCGCAACATTTGCGATTTCTTAAATGCTATCGCAATTTGAGAAATCGCAAAAAATTGTGATTTCTTAAATTGCGATAAATTTTAAAAAAATGATGCATCCCAAAAAAGGTTTTTGCATTCGCAAACGGCCGATTTTTGCGATTCGCGCCGTTTGCGAATGCAAAAACGCTTGATGCATGTGGGCCCTAAGCCCCTGCTTAGTGGTTTTACGAGGTACACTAGAGACGTGGCTTAGCTAATATATAAAAATAGTTTTCTCTACACGGCAAAGGCATTCTTACTTGCATGTCAATAGTGCCGAAATGTTAATCTTCAACCTATTCAGTAAACAATGGTTCTGTCTTGGCCCATACATTTTTCTCACATATGTGGGTATTGTAAACACACATTTCAATCCTAATTTGACATTTCCTTTTCATGTCACTTGTGTGTTTCTTGTTGCCATCTACCAAGTGAAAACAGTGAATTAGATGAAACCAATAAACAGTACTTGTTTTATTGGAAACACATGAATTGTGCCACTGTTTAATCTCAAAGTCAAGAAAAACAGTCAAAGAAAAGCGAGGATACCATCACAAAAGTGATGCACTTTCTTACAGTGCCTTTAAATTCTTCTCATTTTTTAACTAGAGGCCATAGAAACATAATTTGATGGTGGATTAGAACCAAGGACCAGATGCAGAAAGCTTTTTTGAGTTTGTAGATGGCCCAATTTGCAGAATAGGGCTGTTTGTGACTGCAAAAAAACATTTTTTAATGTACAAAGCCCTATTTGCGACTGGGTAGCCTATTACCAAATCACAAATTGGGTTTGCAATTCGGTTTTAGAAAGGGGCGTGTTTAGGGCAACCCTTCCTGTTACCGAATCTCAGTATTATGTGTGAATGTTTTGCAACCAAAGCAAAACATTCACATTTTACCACCTACTTCAAGTAGTTGGTAACCCTTTCGCAAATGGGAAGGAGTCTGCAAGGGATTGTGCATGTTTGTAAAATAATTTTTTTAAAGCAGGCAGTGGTCCTTTTCATTTTCTTTTTGAAAGGAATGCATTTTATTAAAAAAAGATAGCTTTATTTAGAATCAATCACAGACATGGTGTTCTGCTTACCCCAGCAGGTCACCATCCCTGTGATATTTGCAATTCCCAATGGGTCGCAGACCGAGACCTACCTCATTAATATTCATGAGGTAGGTCTTTTGTGACTCACTTTGAATCGCAGAAAAAGTAAAGAACACTTTCATACATAGGTGTTTGCGATTACCAAATAGCAAATTGCAAAAATTTGCTATTTAGTAATTGCAAACAATTACCTATGTACATTTGGCCCCAAGTGGTATGCCCCATTGCTGACTAATCATGAAACACAGGACCTGCATAGTGAACTGTTGCTCCACCTTTAGTAATACTTGTATTCTGGATACATTTAAAATACTAACCCTTTTAAAGGCAGCAGCTCAACTTAGATGGACCAGATTTAGGGATGGTGGAATAAAACCTTCTGGGGAAAGGCAATGCTGTACTTGACTTCATAGAATGGTAAATTAAGTGATAAGCAGTATTAGAAAATGTAAGGCTTCTCTTCAGGCTAGTTTTTCATTGTTCTCCACAAGCTCTTGGTTTCAAAATTGACCTTTGGAAAGCCATGGATGAATTCATGAATGAATGGTTGAAGCTTTAGCCCTGCACACCACATGGTGGTACACTTTGGGATAACGGCTACAAGGTAAAAAAAAGCACTATATATAAAGAAGAAACCTGAGGCCTTTGTAAACACCGATCACTAGTGACTAAGATGGGATGTGGAAAACCTTCCCGGCAGCACCCAGCGATGACATCATGACTCCATAGACAGCGATATTGCTACCCAACGCCAAGACTGCTCAACTCCAATGGTGACCTTGGGACAATCTTCTCCCTTCTATTCAACCATTGAGATCAATACCCTCTTATCCCCTGGGGATATACGCTTGTCCCTCAGTGCATCCAGTAACAACATACTGATCCTTGACCGACAGAGCATTCAAATGATAACCTGATATGCTTCCCCCTCCGCTCTCCCTCCACTTGTCTCCAACCATTACAAGTAGATAGCGGCATTCCCCGGAGTTGGATAAGCCATTGTGTGTATCACCTTCTCTCAAAGCCCATGCAGTTTCTTGTTGGTTTGTTCAATACCACTGTTTGAGATTACCTATTTGATGAAGGAGATAGCTATGGCAGCTGAATCGGAATTACTATTGCTGTTACTCTATTTAATTGCTAAATGGCCTTTCTTGAATGTACGTGATCATACTAATACTCCAAATGTCCCTGCTTCCAACATAAAATACCAATAAAGATATTTTTTTAAATGAATGAATGAATGAGTCTATGTGCACGGCATACCTTTTACTCATGGGTCTCTGCATCGAACACCTCTAAAGTTTTTGTACTTTCCTTCCTCTTCCCCTTTCTCCAATAAGTATTCCTGCTCAATCATGTACAATATTACTATACTTCTTTTCTAAATCTGTTCATACTCATCCATCCCTTCCTCATTCTCTCCTATCCCAATACCTTTTTCTCGTTGTTCCCAAACGGCACAATACCTTACATTAAATATGGCACCTTTCAGCTGGTCTTGGTTTTTTAGACAATTACACTTTGCCTACTGGTATGTTTCAACCTATATTCATCTAATGTGCAAAAAAGCCAAGACTGGCTAAACAGGTAAGAAATCACAGCTGTCCTCCTAGCATCTCTTATTTTCTTTTCCAGTCCTTCGCAGCCTCTCCATGTTTTGCCCACTCTTCCCAAAGCCTGCCCTCCTCTCATGGCATAATGCATTGGCCAGTGTTGAGCTGTTTTTTTTTTCAGCATGTACGATTGGGCAAGGCTACTGCGTAAGACACCTAACATGCATACGAGCCTTCACAGACGAGACGCATCCTAGGGGAACCAATAAATGGGAGCAAGGCGATCATGCCTCAACCACAACAAAGTAACTGACTGTACTAAGTCCTTACTTCCCCATGCATCCCTGCAACTACACAAGCATCAGGTAAGACCAGTCAGATTTCAGGATGGACAAGGTTTGTTAGTGAGGATTCTCCTCAAGCTTAGGAACACATTCTGTGTGCTCCAGAAGCAGAAGGAGTTGTTTCCCCAAATAAAGTGTGCTATTCTGGTGCCAGCAAACGTTATTCACCTGACAGGTTCTTATGGAATGCAGCCATCAGCCCTGTGTCTTCAATCAGGAGGGGCACATGAATTATTATGAGGTGTGATTTCACCTTCTTATTTCTGGTGTGTTCTGGCACCAGAAATCATTTAATAGGAAAATAAATTACAGCACCTCATCTGGAAATGATGATTTCCCATACTTTATCATTTCATTTCACCAGTTATCATGCAAGCTTTCCTTCCGCAGGTCATCGAAAACCTGCCTTTTTGGCAACAAGCTCTCTGATGATTACTTTTACTGTTCCAGCCCTGGGAGGCCTTCTGGTAGCCACGCGCTTTACAAGACCTTCAGAATAGAATAAAATTAGAAGAGCTTTATAAAATGCAGCACGAACTTAGCACTTACATACATATCATGTTTAGATTAAAAAAATGAAATTGCAACTTATGATTTTAAGTTAAAAGCAATCTTTGGCATCAGACTAAACATGAGTTTGAACTATGCAGCCCTCTCTGCAGTTGTTTTCTCAGTGTTTTGATCTAAATCACAATGCTATCTCAGCAATAAAAAAAACTATATAAAAGCATCTGAATTTCAAACAGTTCAAACTCCTTAAAGATTTGGCTTTAAAGTCGGCTGTAAAGTGTGCTTTAATAGCAAGCAAGGTCGTGCAAAGCACAGAAAGGAGACTGTGCAGCCAGGTCATGCTGCAAGCAATCTGCCACGAGGTCCTCCTTTTGTTGGAGGTTTTGTTTGTCTGTTGGGCCAAGAGCTGCCAGTTCAGTTCCCAAGATGATGACTTTGAAAATGACGTGCTCAGAATGACAAACCATTTCTACTTACTGAGGGAGCGAGGGTTTCAGTAAAAGATGTACCCTGTCAATGTGATCCCATTGCAATAAAAACCAGACATAGGAAGGGTTTTTGTAGTACCAAAATTACAGAGTTTGCTATTGAATAATTCAATCTTCTTTTGTTATCAACTCGTAAAATGGGTTTAGAAATGGTTACCAATTTGCAATTTGGAAATTGCATGCTTTGCATATCTATCAGTGGTTTCAGATTGCAATTCTGGTTGCAAACCATTGATCACTTACCATCTCCCAGGTTGTGTTGGTAAATGATTCGCAAAGAGGAAGGGCAGTGACAGCTTCAGAGAGAGAAGGTAGTGGTCCATGGGACCACTTTCTGCTCTCACTAAACTCTTCCAAAAGATTTTAATAAAAACAGCTGTGGTTTCTTTAAGAAACTTGGGCTGTGTTCATAAAAAGAGGTTTCCATTTTGGAATATAATCACATGGAAAGACATATGCATGCCGCCATCCCTGTGATTGTAGTCAATCAAAGGGGGTCGTAAACTACAACCTGTCCAATGAATATCAATTAGGAAGGTCCTTCCTTGCCGACCCTATGCGATTTGTATGTATGTATTAGTATGTAAGTCAATTTGCAATATAAAATAGTGGTAGCTAAAAATTCACTAATGGTCATAAGCATCAAAAATCGGTATTCCAAGTCCTTAGTAGCGAAAAATAAGGATTTGTTAATAAGGACATGCAAACCGCAATGCATCAAGAGATTCAGTAAAAAATACTGATTCGGTAAAAATCGGTAAATGATTCCGAAACCACGGCTGCGAGACAACAAATTAAAGAATAGCAAATACCGAATCGGTATTTGCAAATTCGGTATTTGCGAAATCGCAAAAATTACCGGCGCTTTGGAAGCAGGCTGATGACATCACAACCAGGAAGTAGCACAGCCCATGCTTCATTCAGTGCCCTGAGGAGCTCAGAGGAGCAGGCAGAGCACAGGAGCAGAGGAGTAACACAGTGCCAGCACAAACGAGAAACTGCCCAGCATTCCAGGATGGAGAAGGATTCACCCCAGGCCAAGGACAAGCCCAGGAAGAGAAAGCGAACGTTTTCAGATAAAGAACTGGAAATACTGATTGAGGGTGTCAGCAGCAAACATGACAGGCCGTTTGGCAAGCTGTCCCTGAAGGTGCCTGAGGCAGAGAAAAGGAAGATGTGGCTGCGCATCAAGGGCAGTGTGAATGCTGTAGGAGTCACCCACAGCTGCATTGACGATTTAAAAAATAGGTGGTATGACCTCAGGAAAAGGGCAAAGGAGAGGATTGCGGAAAGGGCCAAGGATGCAGCTGGCACAGGTGGTGGGACCTCGAACATGACACCAAACACAGCCCTCGAGGACCTCGTCGAGGCTACCATCGAACCTGAAGCTGTTGTGGGGGTCACCCAATTGGACACCTCTGGTGCTGCTGAAGGAGGACAAGGTAAGATGCATGCCAGTGCAGATATGCAGCGTGTTGTCAACCCCTGCCGATTCCCCCAGGCCAAACACAGTGCATATGTAGTTGTGCCTGAAGCATATCCCCTCACCAGAGTGTTGCATTATGGGAGTAGTAGTCATTTCATGAAAGAGTGCATGTCTGACCCCTGAGGTGAATGAAATGAAAACAGCAGCACAGGGCCAAATGTCAGTCCAAATATGTCCTTTATGTAGACAAAAGTATGCAAATCTGATATATCATGACAAAATTATAACATTGCACTGTTTCACACACAGATGCATCACCTTTTGAATCAGATGACAGCGACCGCCTCGTCATCTCTGAAACTCCAGTGGTGACTGATGCTGAGATCCCGCAGGGACTTGAACCCACAACATCCCCTTCACAACCGCCACAACCATCAACACCACCACAACCACCACCGCGGACAAGGACACCACCACCACCGCGGACAACTAGACAAAGCTGCAGAGAAAATGTCCCCTCCCTGCAGGAGATGGAGACACAGCAGAGGCCAGCTGCCACAAATGTCCAACGGCAGACAGTCGTCACTCCAACCGCCCAAACAGCAGCATATGCGTGAGTCAGACAGCGGGCCAGGCCCCTGGGTAGTGCTGCAGCGAGATCAGAGGATCCAACAGATGCGTTCGGAGTTGTTGAGACACGGATGCTGCATGTCCAGCGCCTGCAGGGGAGACACATGGGTGCTATTAATATCAACATATCTAAATTGTCCAACAAAACGGGCACCATGACTGACGCTGTGCGTGAGCTGACCACAGCCGTTGCTGAGGGCAACAATGACATGAAACAGTGCCTGCAGGAACTAACACGTGCTGTCATTGCAGGCCAATAGAGCGAGCGCCGGAGGCATCGGCAGAACATGCTCTGTACAAATGCCTCCATTAGGGCCATCACTAAGCTGTGCAACAGCACAGCTGTGCTCTCCCGCAGATCAGTGTCCCTGCAGGTTGACTTGGGGCATTATTGTGGAGATGTGGCAAGGTCCCTAGAAAGAATGACCACTGCAGTGGAGCATCTGCAGTCTGGGACTGTCAGTGCCAGCAGTTTGGGAGGGTAGGAGGGGAGTGAGGCTGCTTCAAGTGCGAGCAGCCTCTCAGTGCCGGAGGCCAGCGAGAGGAGGCGCAGTGCGCGCAGCTCCACAGCCACTGACACACATCGTGGCCATGTGGAGGAGGCACGAGACAAGAGGCTGGGGGTACGTGGCAAACGCAAATAGCCAAGTTCCATTGGCTCCCTGGCCACGGTGACGTAACCATGGGCCAACTATACTGCCACATGCAACACCCGTGATGACAACGGACAGTTTTTATTTACATATTATTACACTGCATCATGTTTGTGTTTCATTTATCTGCACCAGTCAGGTGTTCATGGGCATTAAACCCTTGCAAACCAGATCATGTTGTCATGGCTCTTTCTTACCTGTCTCATAAGTGATGCTGTGTGATGTATGTCCGCCTCCTTTGGCCTTCTGCTGTGTTAGGCACGTGTTCCTGTTGGTGTTGGGGGGAGTTGCTGTGCACATAAGTCGTCCTCTCTGTCCACCTCTATGGGTATCCCCCTTCTTGTGGTGATGTTGTGCAGCATGGCACAGACCCCTATGATCTGGCAGCAGGTCACTGGGTCGTACTGCAAGGCACATCCTGTCTTGTGTAGTATTCGGAAGCGACTCTTGAGGATGCCGAAGGTTCGCTCCACCACATTCCTTGTGCTGATGTGTGCTGTGTTGTAGCGCTGCTCTTGAGGTGTTGCTAGGTTGAGGTAGGGAGTGAGTAGATACTCATGCAAGGCGTAGGCGCTGTCACCTGCAGGGTGGGAAGAAAATGGTCAGCAGCATGAATGCAATTATACATGTGAGGATGGAGTAAACGATGAGGCATCAATATGTACCTAGTAGGTGTCCCTCTACGAATTCACCGTTGATCAGACGCCTGTGGATGCCACTGTGACGGAAAATATATGCATCGTGTGTGCTTCCTGGGAATTGGGCTACGAGGTCCGCTATGATGTGCTTGGCATTGCACACAACCTGCACGTTGATTGAATGATATGACTACCGGTTGCAGAAGATGTATTCGTTAGCTGATGGAGGACAGATGGGGACATGCGTGCAGTCAACACATCCTATCACATGGGGAAATTGTGCCACCTTGTAGAACTCCCGTTGGGTGCGGTTCAACTGCTGGGGGTTGTGGGGAAGGTGATGTGGTGATGTATCTATGTCAGCAAGGGATCTAGGAATTTGTGGAAGAAGCATGATAGTGCGCTTTGCGACACGCCTCCGGCTCCTGCTATTACCCCCTGGAAGCTTCCAGACGCCAGCAGGTGCAGGCTGCATAGGACCTGGACATGTGCTGGTATGGCGTTGGTCCTACGGATCTGGTGCTGCAGTAGTGGTTCCAGATCTGCAATGAGGCGCATAATCAAGGCTCGGTTCAGTCTGTACTTGTCATAGACCTGTTCCTCTGTCTGGCCCAGCAATGTGATGCGCACCCTGACGACCCTGTCCTGGATCATACTCCTGCGCTGTGCATGAGCGTTGATTCTCCTCCTCCTAGCAAGCACGTAGGGGGCAGCCATTTTGGTAGACATACAGGGTTTCCAGGGGCATATTTAAAGGGTTACTGATTGTCAGCACCTGTGGGAATTTTTTTTTTCTTCCTTCCAATAACTTTACCTCAAGTTTGAGATTCCCCTTATTTTGCTCATGCAAAATAGAGATTTTGGGCATTTTCGGTATTTGCGAATTTTGATGCATTTCATTGCGATTCTTTATTAGCGATTTGGTATTTCCGGTGTCTGCTTTCGTTTTCGTTATTACGGATTGGCTAATTTGCGATTCGGTAATTTACAGAGGCAATTATTTAGCGATTCTTTATTTTTTACGGATGTAGGGTTGATGCATTGTATTTTTAGGTTTTGCGTTCGGTATCGGCCTGTTTTACCGAATCACTATTTTACCGGGAGGTATTTTGCTTGATGCCTCTGCCAGATTGTACTTTGTGATCACATTTTAGTTCATCTTTCCTACCATTTCATTAATGCTACCAGTATAGTTTGCTGGTAACAGCAATATTGCAGCTACTGATCATATTCCAAGACAGAAACAGGTTGTTTCATCCCACAAGCAAAACCTCTAATGTTCTAAATTAAAGTAAGCTGCATATTGTAACTACTGTGCATTGATGAAGGACTT
Organism: Lissotriton vulgaris; assembly: GCF_964263255.1. Classification (NCBI taxonomy): domain Eukaryota; kingdom Metazoa; phylum Chordata; class Amphibia; order Caudata; family Salamandridae; genus Lissotriton; species Lissotriton vulgaris. The sequence continues at coordinate 139,667 of NW_028240899.1, forward strand.
TTGGTAGGTTTTATTTAGAAATCTTTCATTCTAGACAAGTACAGACTAACATTTGTGTTTTGCTCTTTAGGTTCCAATAGTTAATGTTTAATAAAATATTATTTAAAAATATGTCATAAAAAGAAGGCACTGCTACTTCCTAGAGGTATCAATTTCTTTACGAAAATGCAAATATATGTAAAGCGTATGTGTGTACTAGAATTCGCAAAGTGAAAACTAGCTAGCAAATAATGGGATTTTCTACAGTGTGGGTATTGTAGACGTTTCAAATTCATGTGCTGAAGTAGGTATAGGGGTGGGTGTGCCCTCCATAGTTCCACCATGGGGTCAAAAGGATCTCAAAGTTTCCTTATGGGTGGCAGATATGTTTCTCCTACAACAGAGCAGTTTTAGTCATTTTTTGAAGTAGAGGAGCATGGTATATCTATGGAGACATCTAGTTGGGTTGAGCGTGCATACTTGAGAAGATGTGTCTTCTGGTCATATCCTTTTTGTGCTTCTTAATCTCAGGTCTAGGGGTCTCATGGCTTTGTGTGATGTGTTGTCATTCTAAGATATTGTGTGTTTCTTCCAAGCAGGGTGGTGAGTTATTTGCTACTCCCCTGCAAGCGATGGGGTAGGTTCTGCACATGATGCAGGTTTGCACAAACAACCAACGGGCCTGGCATTACCACAATCTAGGTGGCTATGATCAAGACTTGTGCAGTGGTTCTAAAGTTCAACTTAGGAAGGTATGTTTGTATTCTATGAAGAAGTGATACCTGGTACAAAGCTGTCTGAGGCTTCTTGAAGGTATGAATTCTGACAGTGTTGGCTGTCAATGATGATGCCAAGATATTTTTCGCTTGTAGAAATTTTGAATGCCGATCCATCCACCTCACTGTGAAGAGTCAGTTTTGCATTTGACTTTGTTTGGGACTGAGGAAGATGGATTTGGTTTTCATTAAGTTCAGTTTGTGGTAGGCATTTAACTTCTAGGCTCGAATGATGCAGAGAAGTCTGTGAGGTGATCACTGTCACTGATTTCAGATGGAGATGTATATCATTGGCTCCATGTGTATATTGTAGACCCTGGGGAGAGGAAGAATCATTGGTGTAGTTTTCAAGATATTAGAAGCCACTGGGATCTGCAGGTGCCCAAGATAACAAATTGGTTTTAGATAGTGTGACAAAAGGAGGTCCTCCTACATATTAGCTGAGCAAATATATTTTGACACAAAGTTGCTTATGGCTTTATGGTCATTTGTATCAAAGGTTACCAAGAGATCGAGCGGGACCATGTGGACGGTGGTGTCTTTTCATTGGATGAGAAGTGTGTTGTCCACAATGTACATAGGATTGCGGAAAGGGCCAAGGATGCAGCTGGCACAGGTGGTGGGACCTCGAACATGACACCAAACACAGCCCTCGAGGACCTCGTCGAGGCTACCATCGAACCTGAAGCTGTTGTGGGGGTCACCCAATTGGACACCTCTGGTGCTGCTGAAGGAGGACAAGGTAAGATGCATGCCAGTGCAGATATGCAGCGTGTTGTCAACCCCTGCCGATTCCCCCAGGCCAAACACAGTGCATATGTAGTTGTGCCTGAAGCATATCCCCTCACCAGAGTGTTGCATTATGGGAGTAGTAGTCATTTCATGAAAGAGTGCATGTCTGACCCCTGAGGTGAATGAAATGAAAACAGCAGCACAGGGCCAAATGTCAGTCCAAATATGTCCTTTATGTAGACAAAAGTATGCAAATCTGATATATCATGACAAAATTATAACATTGCACTGTTTCACACACAGATGCATCACCTTTTGAATCAGATGACAGCGGCCGCCTGGTCATCTCTGAAACTCCAGTGGTGACTGATGCTGAGATCCCGCAGGGACTTGAACCCACAACATCCCCTTCACAACCGCCACAACCATCAACACCACCACAACCACCACCGCGGACAAGGACACCACCACCACCGCGGACAACTAGACAAAGCTGCAGAGAAAATGTCCCCTCCCTGCAGGAGATGGAGACAGAGCAGAGGCCAGCTGCCACAAATGTCCAACGGCAGACAGTCGTCACTCCAACCGCCCAAACAGCAGCACATGCGTGAGTCAGACAGCGGGCCAGGCCCCTGGGTAGTGCTGCAGCGAGATCAGAGGATCCAACAGATGCGTTCGGAGTTGTTGAGACACGGATGCTGCATGTCCAGCGCCTGCAGGGGAGACACATGGGTGCTATTAATATCAACATATCTAAATTGTCCAACAAAACGGGCACCATGACTGACGCTGTGCGTGAGCTGACCACAGCCGTTGCTGAGGGCAACAATGACATGAAACAGTGCCTGCAGGAACTAACACGTGCTGTCATTGCAGGCCAATAGAGCGAGCACCGGAGGCATCGGCAGAACATGCTCTGTACAAATGCCTCCATTAGGGCCATCACTAAGCTGTGCAACAGCACAGCTGTGCTCTCCCGCAGATCAGTGTCCCTGCAGGTTGACTTGGGGCATTATTGTGGAGATGTGGCAAGGTCCCTAGAAAGAATGACCACTGCAGTGGAGCATCTGCAGTCTGGGACTGTCAGTGCCAGTAGTTTGGGAGGGTAGGAGGGGAGTGAGGCTGCTTCAAGTGCGAGCAGCATCTCAGTGCCGGAGGCCAGCGAGAGGAGGCGCAGTGCGCGCAGCTCCACAGCCACTGACACACATCGTGGCCATGTGGAGGAGTCACGAGACAAGAGGCTGGGGGTACGTGGCAAACGCAAATAGCCAAGTTCCATTGGCTCCCTGGCCACGGTGACGTAACCATGGGCCAACTATACTGCCACATGCAACACCCGTGATGACAACGGACAGTTTTTATTTACATATTATTACACTGCATCATGTTTGTGTTTCATTTATCTGCACCAGTCAGGTGTTCATGGGCATTAAACCCTTGCAAACCAGATCATGTTGTCATGGCTCTTTCTTACCTGTCTCATAAGTGATGCTGTGTGATGTATGTCCGCCTCCTTTGGCCTTCTGCTGTGTTAGGCACGTGTTCCTGTTGGTGTTGGGGGGAGTTGCTGTGCACATAAGTCGTCCTCTCTGTCCACCTCTATGGGTATCCCCCTTCTTGTGGTGATGTTGTGCAGCATGGCACAGACCCCTATGATCTGGCAGCAGGTCACTGGGTCGTACTGCAAGGCACATCCTGTCTTGTGTAGTATTCGGAAGCGACTCTTGAGGATGCCGAAGGTTCGCTCCACCACATTCCTTGTGCTGATGTGTGCTGTGTTGTAGCGCTGCTCTTGAGGTGTTGCTAGGTTGAGGTAGGGAGTGAGTAGATACTCATGCAAGGCGTAGGCGCTGTCACCTGCAGGGTGGGAAGAAAATGGTCAGCAGCATGAATGCAATTATACATGTGAGGATGGAGTAAACGATGAGGCATCAATATGTACCTAGTAGGTGTCCCTCTACGAATTCACCGTTGATCAGACGCCTGTGGATGCCACTGTGACGGAAAATATATGCATCGTGTGTGCTTCCTGGGAATTGGGCTACGAGGTCCGCTATGATGTGCTTGGCATTGCACACAACCTGCACGTTGATTGAATGATATGACTACCGGTTGCAGAAGATGTATTCGTTGGCTGATGGAGGACAGATGGGGACATGCGTGCAGTCAACACATCCTATCACATGGGGAAATTGTGCCACCTTGTAGAACTCCCGTTGGGTGCGGTTCAACTGCTGGGGGTTGTGGGGAAGGTGATGTGGTGATGTATCTATGTCAGCAAGGGATCTAGGAATTTGTGGAAGAAGCATGATAGTGTGCTTTGCGACACGCCTCCGGCTCCTGCTATTACCCCCTGGAAGCTTCCAGACGCCAGCAGGTGCAGGCTGCATAGGACCTGGACATGTGCTGGTATGGCGTTGGTCCTACGGATCTGGTGCTGCAGTAGTGGTTCCAGATCTGCAATGAGGCGCAAAATCAAGGCCCGGTTCAGTCTGTACTTGTCATAGACCTGTTCCTCTGTCTGGCCCAGCAATGTGATGCGCACCCTGATGACCCTGTCCTGGATCATACTCCTGCGCTGTGCATGAGCGTTGATTCTCCTCCTCCTAGCAAGCACGTAGGGGGCAGCCATTTTGGTAGACATACAGGGTTTCCAGGGGCATATTTAAAGGGTTACTGATTGTCAGCACCTGTGGGAATTTTTTTTTTCTTCCTTCCAATAACTTTACCTCAAGTTTGAGATTCCCCTTATTTTGCTCATGCAAAATACAGATTTTGGGCATTTTCGGTATTTGCGAATTTTGATGCATTTCATTGCGATTCTTTATTAGCGATTTGGTATTTCCGGTGTCTGCTTTCGTTTTCGTTATTACGGATTGGCTAATTTGCGATTCGGTAATTTACAGAGGCAATTATTTAGCGATTCTTTATTTTTTACGGATGTAGGGTTGATGCATTGTATTTTTAGGTTTTGCGTTCGGTATCGGCCTGTTTTACCGAATCACTATTTTACCGGGAGGTATTTTGCTTGATGCCTCTGCCAGATTGTACTTTGTGATCACATTTTAGTTCATCTTTCCTACCATTTCATTAATGCTACCAGTATAGTTTGCTGGTAACAGTAATATTGCAGCTACTGATCATATTCCAAGACAGAAACAGGTTGTTTCATCCCACAAGCAAAACCTCTAATGTGGTAAATTAAAGTAAGCTGCATATTGTAACTACTGTGCATTGATGAAGGACTTTTGGTAGGTTTTATTTAGAAATCTTTCATTCTAGACAAGTACAGACTAACATTTGTGTTTTGCTCTTTAGGTTCCAATAGTTAATGTTTAATAAAATATTATTTAAAAATATGTCATAAAAAGAAGGCACTGCTACTTCCTAGAGGTATCAATTTCTTTACGAAAATGCAAATATATGTAAAGCGTATGTGTGTACTAGAATTCGCAAAGTGAAAACTAGCTAGCAAATAATGGGATTTTCTACAGTGTGGATATTGTAGACGTTTCAAATTCATGTGCTGAAGTAGGTATAGGGGTGGGTGTGCCCTCCATAGTTCCACCATGGGGTCAAAAGGATCTCAAAGTTTCCTTATGGGTGGCAGATATGTTTCTCCTACAACAGAGCAGTTTTAGTCATTTTTTGAAGTAGAGGAGCATGGTATATCTATGGAGACATCTAGTTGGGTTGAGCGTGCATACTTGAGAAGATGTGTCTTCTGGTCATATCCTTTTTGTGCTTCTTAATCTCAGGTCTAGGGGTCTCATGGCTTTGTGTGATGTGTTGTCATTCTAAGATATTGTGTGTTTCTTCCAAGCAGGGTGGTGAGTTATTTGCTACTCCCCTGCAAGCGATGGGGTAGGTTCTGCACATGATGCAGGTTTGCACAAACAACCAACGGGCCTGGCATTACCACAATCTAGGTGGCTATGATCAAGACTTGTGCAGTGGTTCTAAAGTTCAACTTAGGAAGGTATGTTTGTATTCTATGAAGAAGTGATACCTGGTACAAAGCTGTCTGAGGCTTCTTGAAGGTATGAATTCTGACAGTGTTGGCTGTCAATGATGATGCCAAGATATTTTTCGCTTGTAGAAATTTTGAATGCCGATCCATCCACCTCACTGTGAAGAGTCAGTTTTGCATTTGACTTTGTTTGGGACTGAGGAAGATGGATTTGGTTTTCATTAAGTTCAGTTTGTGGTAGGCATTTAACTTCTAGGCTCGAATGATGCAGAGAAGTCTGTGAGGTGATCACTGTCACTGATTTCAGATGGAGATGTATATCATTGGCTCCATGTGTATATTGTAGACCCTGGGGAGAGGAAGAATCATTGGTGTAGTTTTCAAGATATTAGAAGCCACTGGGATCTGCAGGTGCCCAAGATAACAAATTGGTTTTAGATAGTGTGACAAAAGGAGGTCCTCCTACATATTAGCTGAGCAAATATATTTTGACACAAAGTTGCTTATGGCTTTATGGTCATTTGTATCAAAGGTTACCAAGAGATCGAGCGGGACCATGTGGACGGTGGTGTCTTTTCATTGGATGAGAAGTGTGTTGTCCACAATGTACATAGGTGTTGTCTTGCAGTTTGATGATGACTAAATAGTAGGTAAGTGATGGAGCTTTGTTTTCTTAAGGCACACCATAAGGGAGTGTAGGTGTAGACATTGGCTAGCAGGGTGAAGTTTGGTGAATTCAGGAGGGAGTTGATGTCAGCTGTTGAACCACTTCTTGTTACCACAGTACATCCTTGAATAAATGGTACTCTTGTTTGGTGGGTTTTGGCTGACCATGGTAGGCGGGTGGCATATTATGGATGATGATTGAGATGTAGGAGTAATCTCATCAAATCGCATCATAGGCAGGCATTCAAACGACGGTGAGTCCTGACTCACTATGCAGTCGTTTAAGAGGGGTTAATACTCCAACAGTACATGGTTCTGTCAGTAGCTCATACAGGTGGGACCGAGTATGCACAGAGAGGGTTGATGGGGGTGTTCATGACAGCAATGGCAGCCAATGCCATCATGGCACTTTGGGAGATGAGCAGGGAAATCCTGCAGCATATCACTGGTGATCAAGATGGCTTCCATGGTAAGATCACAAATGGCAACCATCCTGATCAAAGTTAACTGCAATTTACTGTCTGCTTCCAGGCACGCTTTTTGGTCATGGAGTTATGAAGCATGGCGTATGCATGAGAGGTACATGCAAGCCGTAACACATTGCCTAGCAAACCTGTGTGTTTATGGATTTTTCTCTAGTTCACATCCGTAACTGTCATTTTTCTTTCAAGGTTAGATCATACAGAGACTCCTAAAATATCACATGGTTCCTGTAAGCATTCAAGGCTAGAATAACAACCTCTGCTTCTGAATTATCCTCTTTGAAGTCTCCAGCACCCACTCCATCAAGTTTTAAAGGGCCTTGGGGAAATTCACTTCACCAAAGTTTGCTATGCAAGTCTATTCATGAATCCACAGAATTGCTATGATGCAGAGCATTCAAATCTATTTTCCTGTGCTACATTAATGCTAATCATAGGGCATATAAAATAACTGACCGCACACTACAATTTAATAGGTCACAAGATTAGGCAAGTATCATAAGGAGAGCCCTAAACTGAATCTGCTACATTTGTAGAGACACCAGACAACTGTGATTCTGGTGTTTGATCGTACAAACCACAAAATCATCCCTTTTCAAGTTCAAAATATTTTATTGAGCTTTGTAATAAACAAGAACAATATAGAAAAGAGCACCAGACTAAGCACCTTGAGGAATCTTTCAATAAAAAAACAATAAATAAGAATATAAAAGGTACAATATACTGTAACGAATAACCAATTAAAAATAAATGAGAAGAAACAGAAAATAATATTGTTAATTGACACAGATTTCTTCTTAACAGAGCTACATATGACATCCACATAAGAGTTATAATTATGAGAGAAAAAATACAAATTATAGGTAGGCAGTAATACAACCATCAATCGGTTGCCAAAATGAATGATAAGAAGGATTATTATGAACAATGCCAGACAAAGATAAATTAGCACCTCTTCAAGTAAAAATAGTCCAAGCCCACCAAACATGGGACGATAATATGGACACATCTTTCCAACATGCAATAATAGTCTTTAAACCAGCCGACAATAAGAAATTCAAAAGTTTACAATTCAAACCAGACAGTTTTGTAGAAAGAGCCATGGATTTGCATATCAAAATATTAAATTATAGCATTTGAGATTTTTTTTATGACATCCCAAAGTTCAATCCAAAATGCGTGAACACAATTTCAATCAAAAAAGCATATGTTTTAATAAACATGGAAATAATTTACAATGCCAACAATTCGAAGTAGGTAAAATCTTAGCTTGAAATAACTTTAACTGAGTCCATAAGCAGTTAAGAAGATTAAAGGAGTTTGTTTGATTTACTGAAACTGTTAGCCATACAGAAATATTATTTAACCATATTTTCCTTCATGTATCATGTGAAAAAGATGTTGAAAGTTAATTATTCCAAAATGACGTAATCAACAATATATTGTCTCCTTGAAAATTATTCCCGTTTTAATAAATTAATGAAACAGTATGAGATGAAGAAGATACTGCCTGAATATATTTTATTGCATCTGAGTTAATATTTAAAGGGAAATTATTAGGGAAGGAATCTAGAATAGAATCACACAAAATTTCATATTTAAAAAAATCAGAAGGAGGTAAACTAAATTTATGACATAGTTCATCAAATGACAGGAACGCATAAATATGGTATATATCCTTTAAATAAAAAATACCAACTTTAATCCATTAATTCCAATATGTTATTGATCAAGATAGTTTTAGCTTAGGATTGTGCCATAATGACATCTCAGAAGAATATGTAATAGTCGATTGAAAAAGAGTGTCTAAATCTTGGAAGATTAATTTTGTAGAGCTCAAAATTCTAGAATTCTTAAGTAATATTGATTTATTGGAAATCGTTAACAGAGGGAATGGCTTTATCAAATTTCTTTCTATAAGAAGCCAAGTAGGGGGATTAGTAAAATGGGAATGATGAAACTTTGTTTTAATGTAAATGCTTTATGATAATTTTAAAAAATCAGGCAGGCCAAACCCTCTATTACATTTAGCTATTTTATTTTTTTGTAGCCTATAATGGGTGTTTTATTATTCCAAAGAAATTTAGAAAAATGCTGATTAATAGTCTTATAAAACTGCATAGGAACTTGACTAGGAATCAATTTTATTGAGTCAATTTTTCCCCACCATGATAAATGTCAAGCAGACCATTTGGCTAATTATAATATCGTTTATAATAGATTCGCAATTTAATCTAATTGTTTTTTTTATAGAATTGGTAAACTGAATCCCAAGATATTTAATTTTATCCCTTTGCCACATTATTAAAGGTAGCATATCAGGCATGCAAAGCAGATTTAAATGAAATAATTCAGTTTTGTTAGTATTTAATTTATAACCTGAAATCTGTGAATATATTGAAATAATTTTAACTAATGGAGGAAATGGAGATTCAGGATCACTAACAAACAAAAAGTATATCATCTGCATATGCTAAAGTTTTAATGATAACATTGTTAATATTAATACCAGTGATATTAATACATTTCCTAATAGTAGTAAGTAAGTACGGGTTCAATAATAAGGAGAAATAACAATGGTGACAAGGGACAGCCTTGTTTGGTACCTCAAAATAGATAAAACTGATTAGAAATTTGGCCATTAATAAATAGGCGAGCAGAAGGGCTAGAATACAGAGCAGAAATAGATCACCAAAATTAAATGCATTTAAGGTATGAAATAAAAATTGCAAATGAACTTTATCGAAAAGTCAGTATCCAATGCAAGCAAGGATGATAATTAGATACAATGGCCGGGTCTTTGTTAGGTTTTGGAAGAACTATAACCAAAGCTTCCATAAAGGAACCGGAGGATGAGCCTGAAGCACTAAAAAATATAGAAAGTTTAAATAAATGAGGAATACGTTGAGAGGAAAATCCCCTATAAAATTCTGCAGGAAATCCGTCGGGACCTGGAGATTTACCCTGTTTAAGGGATTTACAAGCCAATTCAATTTCTTCCATTGATATTGGTGAGTCTAATTTGTCTTTGTTTGATTGCAAAACTTTAGGTAATCCACATTTATGTAAAAAACTGTCAATCAGAGAAGGGTTTTCTAAACTAGGTTTATTATATAAGGTTAGGAAATAATACTGAAATTCATTAACAATATCCATTTGTGATAATGCAATCTTAATATTGGAACAATTAATTGAATTGGTTTGGGATTTATTTTATTACATTCGTAAATAGTTTGTTAAGAGCCTTCTAGATCTGTTAACATAAAGCTTGGCTTTAAAATTAGAAAGTTGAATACCAGCTCTTTTGCTTAATATTGAGTTAAATTCATAACACAGCTTTTGTAATTGTATTTTAATTTGGGGATCGTTAGATGTTATGAAAAGTCTTTCAAAGTTTGCATACATCCCCCATAACGTCAAGGCTAAGTAACTAGAACGTCATAAGGAGTTGCAAGTCGCTCCCATACTGGCGCCATTTTGGTCGAGGCCAGGCAGGACCAGAGTATAGTTCAATGTCTCCAATAAGTAGCGGCAGGACCAGAATCCCTTTCGGTAGTTCTGGCTTCGTCATTACGAGCACTAGAAAACAAGACATTCTGGGCGATACCACCCTTGACGCAGTCCTTTATTCTACAAGATGGTGTCTTTCAAAAGCCAGGGGTATAGGAGTATGTAACAAGCGAGCCATTTAATTGAAAAAACTAAACGTGACGGTTGCAGGATCAGTGAAGGTTGATTTTTTAATTGAAAGTATAACAGGATCAGTTACAATGAAATCGTCCATACGCACACCATGGGCGAGTATCATGGGTAACATTACTTCGAAGCTTTATTAATACAATAATCAATAATGAAAAATTGACATCAATAGGGTTGTCCGTATTCCCAGTCAGTACCCTTCCCCGCCCGCCATGTGCACAAAGACCGCATACATCCCCCATAACGTCAAGGCTAAGTAACTAGAACGTCATAAGGAGTTGCAAGTCGCTCCCATACTGGCCCCATTTTGGTCGAGGCCAGGCAGGTCCAGAGTATAGTTCAATGTCTCCAATAAGTAGCGGCAGGACCAGAATCCCTTTCGGCAGTTCTGGCTTCGTCATTACGAGCACTAGAAAACAAGACATTCTGGGCAATAGCACCCTTGACGCAGCCTTTTATGCTACAAAATGGTGTCTTCCATTCAGAAAATATTGTTGGCAGCATTTTGAAAGGAAAGATAAACGGCCGTTCTCCTAGTGAGTCTCACATTGTTACATTTATGAAGAATGTTGAAGAGTAGTATGTTGAAAATCTGAAGCCATCGTTCTACAAACTCTCAAACAGCCTTGGATGGAAAAATCCTGAAGAATGTACAAACTGAAAACCAGTTTTTGTTTGCATAGCATCAGCAGCAACACTTGAGTCAGCTTTGTGTGAAGCCGCCATCTTGATCCAATCAATACCGTCCCCTTGCACACATTCAGGGACCAGGCCGCAGGACGTGTCTTCAGGTCAAACGGATTGTGGGACAAGGTGCAGAATGGAAGAGGAAAAAAGCCGGCCGCCTATGTCGGGGGCGATCTTAGGCCACACCAGGGCAACAAGACTTGGGGAGGGGGCAGGAGCCAAGCGCCCCCTCCCAGTCCGCGCCACCACACCAATCCTCGGGGGCCTCCTTCAAGCGGTTCAGGGAGGCACCTCATCATATTGCTTTCCAATGCAGTCAGGTCCTCAAACAGCCCCCACTTACTTTGAGAATAGTGAAGCTGCAGCAGGTGCAAATGAGCTTCAGACAGTGTTACAAGCGCTGCTCGGAACCTTCAACTATGGCACCCAACATCCTGGACTTATGCCATTTGTGTAAGGCAGTGACATCGAAGCATCTCAGGGACCAAGCAACATACCATATCCAGAGTCAGGGAGACACCGCAGGCAGCCGTTCTTCAGATCAGTGGCTCTCACCGGCAAGGCTCCCCTCCGTCAGCAGCTATCGTTGGCGCTGTGGTTGCGGCCGGAGGCCCCACCTAGTCAACGCCCCGGCCTCTCCATGTCGTAGGCCGCAAGAGTGGCCGCAACTCAGCTGGCCGAGCGAGACTTGGGGAGGGGGCAGGAGCCAAGCGCCCCTTCCCAGTCCGCGCCACCACACCGCCTCGGAACCTTCAACTATGGCACCCAACATCCAGGAATTATGTCATTTGTGCAAGGCAGTGACATCGAAGCATCTCAGGGACCAAGCAACATACCATATCCAGAGTCAGGGAGGCACCGCAGGCAGCCGTTCTTCAGATCAGTGGCTCTCACCGGCAAGGCTCCCCTCCGTCAGCAGCTATCGTTGGCGCTGTGGTTGCGGCCGGAAGCCCCGCCTAGTCAACGCCCCGGCCTCTCCATGTCGTAGGCCGCAAGAGTGGCCGCAACTCAGCTGGCCGAGCGAGACTTGGAGAGGGGGCAGGAGCCAAGCGCCCCTTCCCAGTCCGCGCCACCACACCGCCCCTCGGGGGCCTCCGTCAAGCGGCTCAGGGAGGCACCGCAGGCAGCTGTTCTTCAGATCACAACAGAGTCTCATGCTCGATCGATTGAGTTGGCCGAATCAGGCAACAAGAAGGTGTGGGAGGGGGGCACCTCTTGCTCAACCACCACCTGAGGAGGTGGTACTCTCTTCCTAGGAGGTGGTGGTGGTGGTGGTGGGGATGCACCAGCTGAAGCTACAACACTTGCTATTGCTAAGTGATGAAAAAAGGTCTTCCTCTCACAAAGATGAAAGTCAGAGTGAGGAAACAAGGAGGGGTTTTCATCATTTGGGACAAAAAATAGTTCTCAACCAATGAAAAGTGTTATTTTTAGGTCACATGACCTAGCCTTACATCATTAGGAACCCAAAAGTGAAATGAACCAATGAAAAGTTTTATTAACAAGTCACATGACCTGTTATGCTTACGTTACGCGCTCCGCGCCGCGCCCCGGATCGCTTCCGGGAAGCTGCGCTTCGCGCCTCGCGCACTGGAGCACTTCCGGGTGCTCTAACGCGGCGCGTCATATGTCACGTTGGGGCTCCACCGGAACTGATCGAATTGGTAGTCTACAGTGTTTCTGGATGTTTCAGACTGAAGCTGGCGTCAGCATGAGAGCATTCCGTGGCTACGTCGTGGCCATTCCGCGAGCAATCATGGCAGTCGCTCCCCACCGGAAGTCTGCGGGAGTCGGGGGCCCCGGTGACTCTTGTAGAATCTTCAAGGCTGAGGGGACGCTTTTGGGAATGGGGCCCATGCCCTAGCAGTCAAGCGTCCGAGTTCCAGGGTTGCCCAGAGCCATCCTTGCAGGCCAGGCCCAAGTCTGTGGAGCCGACCGCCATTTCCTGAGCTCCGTGGCAGCCGCCTGTCGCTGTACAGCAAGAGTGGGTGCAATTCAGCCGGATGGCGGGTGAGACGCTGTAATAGCAAGAGCAGGCGCAATTCAGCTGGTCGAGCGAGGCTCTGTGCCGCAGGAGCGCCGCCTCTCCCTTCCAGTGCACCCCACGCCGTCTCCTGGCGCAGGTATATGTGATGATTGGACCAGGGCACCGCAGGACGTGTCTTCAGGACAAACGGATTGTGGGACAAGGTCCAGAATGGAAGAGTCACCAAAAGGCAACAAGTTCCGCCTGACCCCGGGAGCCGACCGCCTATGTCGGGGGCGATCTTAGGCCACACCAGGGCAACAAGACTTGGGGAGGGGGCAGGAGCCAAGCGCCCCCTCCGAGTCCGTGCCAACACACCACCCCTCGGGGGGCCTCCGTCAAGCGGCTCAGGGAGGCATCGCAGGCAGCGGTTCTTCAGATCAGTGGCTCTCACCGGCAAGGCTCCCCTCCGTCAGCGGCGATCGTTGGCACTGTGGTTGCGGCCGGAGGCCCCGCCTAGGCAACGCCCCGGCCTCTCCATCTCGTAGGCCGCAGAGTAGTCGGGGAGAAATCCCGGGAACGGCGGCATGTATTTGGATCGATGTTGCAGCAGGCTGCCATGTAAATAGTTATTTAATAAAACGTTTTACCCTGTTACTTTGCTGGTGTGTTGTATATATTTATAATATTTGCATAGGGTTTGTTGTTGTTTTGCATTTGGATCGATGTTGCAGCAGGCTGCCATGTAAATAGTTATTTAATAAAACGTTTTACCCTGTTACTTTGCTGGTGTGTTGTATATATTTATAATATTTGCATAGTGTTTGTCGTTGTTTTGGGCGGGGTAGGCGGCGGAGCCGAGCTGCCTTGCAGCCATCATGGCGTCGAGCTCAGTTCCTCTCACTAGTTTCATATTTCTCATGAGGGGTTGTTCCTAATGTTTCTATTTTAGCGAGGTCAAAAAGAGATCCCATTAGTGGCCTACTGATTTTGCTTGATTCCTTTTTGTTTTTTCTAACGATTTTTCACTATCTGCAAAGACTAAACAGAGTATTGCGAATCTGTGCTTGTTTGTAAATAGATAATGAACCAAAGAGAACCAATTCCAAAACAGTAAATGCTTGGATAACAATCAATCAAATGGAGAGGGAAACAGGCACGACGGATTACAACGGGGGCAAAGGCCTGCGTTACCTACCCTTCACTATCTGCAAAGAGAGAATACTCCTAAAAGAAAAGAGGGGGGCAGCGTTCAAAGCACATCAGCGTGCATAGACACGAAAATGTTTTTACCTACCACGTACTTGACATTTTAAAGCTTTTGATATTTGCTATTAAAAAACCATTGAAATTCACTGAAAAAACCATAGGTTATAGACCATATATAGTTAGGAATTAGCATTTACAAAATCTTGAAAATTCACTGAAAAAACCATAGGTTATAGACCATATATAGTTAGGGATTAGCATTCACAAAACCTTATTTTAGTTGCACAAAACCAATGAAATTCCATATATAGTTAGTTGCACTAACTATATATTTCACGCACCCGCAATCCACTGCTGATGATGTCACATATTACATCATTCATGACATGGTCAGTGACATCACTGATGACATCACTGACAACATCACTGATGACATCATTCATGTGAAAATACGATTAACCTCTTCAGACTCAAATATAACCTTAGATACACTCAGTGTAAACAGACACTCACAGATTGTCACTCATCCATGGAGTTACTCATACACCTAGTCAGAGATGCAAAGAATCAATCACACCTCCATTTCCTCAACTATACAGTTATACACACCTTACTAATTCAAACATATTCTAACATATATTTACTCTCTTATACAATCACTGATACAAGTTTTCAATGGGGATCTTTAGCGCTGGGATACCTCAGGGTGACTACGCGCTCTTTAAAATTTTTTAATAATAATAACAATGATCCATGCAGCCACTCACACATTCACTGGCTCTTATGCACAGTTATTTATATATGTCAACTCTCACATGTACTGTGTTTTACATATGTACTTACTTTGACATGTAGCACTGAGATATCCATTCACTCACCAATACACTCATGCACACAGTCAACCGCCCATACAGCTGTTTCCACATGCACTTTTGAACCCATACATCTAGTGAATCAACTGCTCACACATCTATGCACAGCCACCCACACACACTCACTCACTCTCCCATACAAATACTTGGGCAACCAATCAATAACCCATATAGTTAATCATATAGCTACTGATCAACACATGCAGCAGTTTACAGAACAACAGATATAATGATGCACAAATTAAGACAGTTTAGTCACTAACCCATGCTCTCAGTGAGACACATTTAATCACTCGCTCATACAGTCAGTCATGCACCTACTAAATCCTTCATCCAGACACTTATACATCCACTCATTCTTCAATATGTAAGACATATTTTAACTTTACAGAAACATACAGTCACTGGATGATGTCATCAGTGATGTCATCAGTGATGTCACTGACCATGTCATGAATGATGTAATATGTGACATCATCAGCAGTGGATTGCGGGTGCGCGAAATATATAGTTAGTGCAACTAACTATATATGGAATTTCATTGGTTTTGTGCAACTAAAATAAGGTTTTGTGAATGCTAATCCCTAACTATATATGGTCTATAACCTATGGTTTTTTCAGTGAATTTTCAAGGTTTTGTAAATGCTAATTCCTAACTATATATGGTCTATAACCTATGGTTTTTTCAGTGAATATATATATATATATATATATATATATATATATATATATATATATATATATATATATATATGTATATATATATATATATATATATATATATATATATATATATATATATATATATATATATATATATATAATCACAGAAGGGCAACATCAAATGGAACCTTTCATTTAAACAAAGAAAAGCCATTACTAGTTTGGAACAAGACGACTCAATAGTGATAAAGCCTTCAGACAAAGGGGGGAATGTTGTTATCCAGAGTCGTGAAAACTACTGTAAGGAAGCCCTATGCCAACTACTGGACCGTAACAACTATATGCCTACAACGGAACGCGAATATCAGGAGAGTATTCGGAACTACCACTCCCTTGTTGAACACTGGTATGGGAAAGGAATACTAGGAAGGGAGGAATACTTATTCTTGCAAAATAAACAGCCGAGACTACCTAGTTTTTATCACCTTCCAAAGATCCACAAACATGCCACTCAAACACCAGGGAGACCAATCGTGTCATCCATTGGAGGACTAACCGAAAAAATGTCGAAATTCATCGATTCATTCTTGGCCCCATGGGTATCGCAGTTGAGCTCCTATACGAAGGACTCTAAAGACTTTCTCAGGCAAATCCAAGATGTGGAGTGGGAGGACGATCTAGTGATGATTACTATGGACATCTCGAGCCTCTATACGAGTATCAGACACCATGATGGAATTGCAGCAGTTAAGACTTTTTTGAATCTACGACCCGCCCGATACCTGGAACACAGCAGAATGATTTTGGACTTCATATTCTTCTGTTTAAATAATAACATCTTTATTTTCCAGAATCAGCGATACAGGCAAGTGAGGGGGACTGCGATGGGCACCTGCTTCGCCCCCAGCTATGCGAACCTTTTTGTAGGCTGGTGGGAGAAGCGGGTGGCCTGGGCAGACGATAAAACCCCTTGGGTGGACAAGGTGATATGCTGGAGAAGGTATATCGACGACCTCTTCCTTATTTGGAGGGGGTCTGAACTCTCAGCACAGGAGTACATTAAGATTCTAAATCAAAACGATCTTAACCTGCAATTCACATACACTATGAGCAAGAAAGAAGTCAACTTCTTAGATCTAAGGGTATTCGTTGACTCAGGCACAATTCAAACCGCCCTCTATAGAAAAGAGACGGCAGGTAATTCTGTCCTACACGGACGCAGTAGCCATCCGACTTCCCTAGTTAAGACCATCCCCTACGGGGAACTGTTGAGGATAAAGCGTAACAGTTCCCTGGAAAGAGATTTCACAGAGGCCGCACAAAAAAGCGTGAAACGCTTTAGATCCCGCGGCTATTCTATAAACATCCTCCGACAAGCTGAAGAGAAAGCTAAAAAAGTTGAGAGACATACCCTACTGCAGGACAAAAAGACTGATACTTCCAAAGGAGGGAATGGCATTATCAGACTTATTACCAATTATTCGGTGGCAGCGAATAAAGTCAGAGCCATCATGTCAAAAAATTGGGGGATCCTCCAATCGGATACCATAATTGGAAAGGACCTACAAAAACACCCAATGATAACGTTCAGGAGAATAAGATCATTAAAAGACAGATTGGTCACAAGCCACCTACCAAAGGAGAAGTCTAAAGGAGAACTGCACGCCATGCATGGCTCATATCCATGCGGGAAATGCAAGGCCTGCAGTAATAGTCAGAGGGTACTGAGCTATCAGGTGCCACATAAAGATTCCAAGATTAAAATGAACAAGTTTATCACTTGTTCTACCACATTTGTGGTGTACTGCCTGAAGTGCCCCTGCGGACGGATGTACGTGGGGAGCACAACGAAAGCAGTCAAGCTTAGAATCCTAGAACATCAACGGGCCATCGCCAATAAGGATGAAAGCTATCCGATGGCCCGACATTTTGCTAGTCACCACAACAGCGATAGGACTCTACTTAGCTCCTTCAGCCTAGACTGCATCCCTCAAGACATCAGGGGTGGAGATCTGAAACGTAGACTTAGACGATTGGAGTCACGATATATTATCGACCTCCAAACTAAGTCACCAGGAGGACTTAACGCAGGGGAAGAGCTACTATCACACTTATAACACGATTATCGTACCCTGAACTGTGTCACTGTCTGAGAAATTTACACCTACACAAAATGCTTTAAGAAATTAATTGGTTTACAGCTTGACCCCTTTGATGAATTGATATTGGAATTGTTTTATTAGTGTTATGTAAAGTTTTGGTTAATTGGATTTGCAGTCTCACTAATCCGGCCATCCAGGCCATAGTCACTGAATCAATTCATCGCAGATCTATGGGGTACAGGAACTTTTTGAACTGTTTACCAGTGCAGTATATTGATTAGTCGAGCAATGCAACTGATGCTGATTTATGAATTTTAGGTTTTAACTTTAAACCAACGAATTGCCCATCCAGGGCTAAATGTCAAAAGTGGATAATCTAATTTAAATTTAACCTGTATTGAAAAGCGATTGATTTGTACAGCTTTATATGCATTGCTAGAAATGAGTTTTCATTTGTATTGTAATGAGCGTTATTTTACCACTCAAAGATGGCGCTTTAATTATGCTTATGGTCCTTTTTACTTTCTGTGATTAATGCTTTAATTTACTTCCGCCTTGCCGCCGCCAGCTGACACTGACGAAGGCAAGTGCTGAAACGTGTCTGGTTTTTGGATTTGTGCGGAAATAAACCGTATTTGGTTTAATCTGCTGTGAGTGCTGATTTTTGCCGGTTTTCAGCCTGCGGAGCTCGAATATATATATATAT